>NW_026533210.1:10040000-10112500 GCF_028296485.1 Oppia nitens | reverse complement strand
ATTATAAAAATATATTCATGTATTTAATACACATTTTTATTTTTTCTTGTTTCACTGTATTATTAAACATACATTTTACAGTACAGTATTATAACATTGAAATACTTGTATATAGCAAATGTGTGCAAATGTTTTAAAAATTAATACACAAAAATCATAGAGGAATGTGTGTGTGTAATACACACTGTAATATGTGTGTAAAAATTAGCCCTTAAAATAACATCCATTTAAAAAAGCATACATACATTTCAAATATAAATACTATAATATTGCTATTTTTTTAAAAAATACATATCATATATAATTATATACAATGATAACTATATATTTATAGCAAATAGTTTATAATGTAATCAAATACAGTACACATATATACATAATAGATATATTGAGAAATATATATATTATATATTATATACACTGTCAGTGAACTATTAATACTCTATATAAAGTATATACAGTATATCATACACAATATATATACCAATAATATATATATATTTTCAATGGAGAATCGCTTTATATAACTCTCTCTCTCTCTTTCTCTCTCTCTCACTCTCTCTCACTCTCTCTCAATACATATGTATTATAAAAAGTGTGTTATATAGCAAACACATAGAAATATAGTGTGAGAGAGAGAGAGAGAGAGTCTGAAAGAGAGAGAGAGAGAGTCTGAAAGAGAGAGAGAGAGAGAGAGAGAGTATGTGTGTAATGTTTGACTCAAATCAATGACACTTTGAATATACATTGTCTGTATTGTACAGTATGTATATATATATATACTGTATGTGTGTGTGAATGCATTGGACTATACTTTTACAATACATAATATACAGTAGTATTACTATTACTTATATATATAACAACACATTTTAGGTTTTACATTACATTACATATACAGTATATATATATACACATATATACTGTATATATAGTACACTATAGTATATATATTATATGTATATTAATTGCCTCTCATCTTGAAGTATATATTATTAATACTATTATTAATATATATATCATATATAATACATGTCTTTCATGTAAATCATAATAATATCATATATGATATATAATCACAATATTTAATAGTGATATGATTTGATTGATATTATTATTATTATTGTTATTATTATTATTATTATTATTACTAATAATAATAATATTGATAAAGCATTTGAAATATATATTATTATTATTATTAGTATTGTTGTTGTTGTTGGACATCAAGACAACACATCCATTACAAGACAACAACAACTATAATATCTTTCATCCATTCATTCAAATGGTCATCACTTGTGTGAAGACTAACTGATTGATTGATTGATTGATTGATTGACTATTGAATTTTAAAGTGATATCATATCATATCATCAATTGATTGATCTCTTTGTCGTGTCGGTCATCGTCATCGACATCTGATTTTTTGTTTGTTTGTTTGGTATTATCACTATTTAGTGGTTTGTTTTTGAATCACTTATTGTCGCCGCCATTGCTGTCGTCGTCGTCGCCATCGCCGTCAACAACAACAACAGCGTGTCATCAGAAACAGCAGCAGTGATGTCCAGATCATCGCCGCCGTTGTCATCATCGTCGTCGCCGATCACCGATTCATCAGTGTCGCCATTGAACGAAACAATAACATCGGCAGCAACTGGTGTATTGTCGGCATCGTCGACACCGTCATCGACACCATTATCGACAACAACAACAACAATAGCTAATCAAACAAATCATAGCAGCAGCCAGTCGTCAGTTGATCCAAAAGAAATGATGGACAATAATAGCACGACATCGTTGAATGCACCGAAATATGGCACTCCAGGTCTGTCTGATACTATATATATCATCTGAAATCAGATGATGATATCAATTGAATTCAATTATCATATATGATATATAATGTCTTTGTCTTTCTTTCTTTCTTTTTTTATAATCAAAATCCAGTTCCCAATCGTGTGTTTGTCGGCGGAATACCCGGCGATGTATGTATTCATTCATTGATTTTGAATGATTAATGTAATATAATTTCTAATAAAATCTATCTTTTTTGTTGGTCATTACCACCGATGAATAATAGGCCACCGAAATCGATGTCATGTCATTGTTTGGCAAGTTTGGCAAAATAATGAATGTCAACATAATACTAGACCGAGCGGGTGTTCCCCGTGGGTATGTACTAATATTGAGCCCTCTCCCCGAAACACTAGTTGACCATCATATCACTGACCACATGTTATTGTCCTCCAAAAAAAAAATAAACAGTTACGGATTTGTGACGTTCGAGACGGAAGACGACGCCAAACGGGTAATCCAAGAGAAAGATAATCTCATTATTAATAACCGAAAACTCAATGTTTCGGTGGCCATCAAAAAGCATCAGAATTTTACAAACGGTTTGTATATTCATATTAAAAAAAACATGAAATTGATTCTTACGGTGATTTACAACACCACACATAGAAATGAATTTCCGAAGTCTGACCAACGGAGCCGTTATCTATAATGCCTATCCATTGATGAATACATCCCAAGCACTGTACGGCGACTATGGTATCTATCCGACTGATTCGATACCGATCTATAATTTTGGTGTTAATCCACAAATGATAACCTCGACGGGTATTACTACATCACCGCCGCAAAGCTCATACCCATATGCATATCAGCCGACATCGGGCGGTGTCTATCTGACAACTCAGCCATCGATGGCAGCTTCTACTCATCAGTTGATGTCATCATTTCAATCGTCAACACCTCAGACAGCTTATCCAATACTAAACGGACCGTTTAGACTACCAATGAATGCACAGGTATTTATAAAATTTATTTATTTATTTTTTGAATTAATTAACCGGTAATATAAATCATATATTTATTACTAGAATATGAATCAAGTGAACCCATACATACATATGTCCAGTTCCAGTACACCACCATTGAGTCAGAATTCATCAATACCTGTTCATCAACTATCGGCAGTTGCCGGCAATCATCAAATGGTGAGCGCAGCCGACTATCCACCCAATAGTTCAGCTACCGGTGTAAATGCAATAAACACAAGCTTTTCATCACTGAATCTAATGCAGCCGCCAATCTATGCCATATCTCCCAATGGACTGCCGCAGCCATCACCGCTGCCTAACGGTGGTGTCAATAGTTCAGGCCATCAATCTATGGCCGCCTGTATACACAACTATCATCAACAACAACAACAACAACATCATAGACCCGATAGTAGACCACCCGAACACCAGCAGCATATACATCATCATTCGGCCGGCGATAATGGCGGACCGGCTCTACTACACCATCACACTCATAGCCAACAAATGTCGCCGCAAGTTGTCGAACTGATGCCCATTTGGTCGCAAAAAGTGCCAAACAATACAACTAATACTACTACTAATAATAGTACGACAACAAGTAATCATCAGAAATCAATGTCTAGAGATAATAATGGTGGCGGTGGTGGTGGTGGTCGTCATCATCATAATCATCATCAATACTCACAGAAACCCAACAATAATATGTCGACCACATCGTCATCGAACTCGTCATCGGCGGTATCGTCGTCTAGAGGAGACTATAACAACAGATTGGATAACAACAAACAACGCAATACTAGTTATAACAATAGTCATCATCATAACAATAGAAAGCCGGCCACCAATTCATATACTAATAGTAATAATATGAAGTCGAAAAACGGTGGTTATAACGGTGGTGGTGGCGGTGGCGGCCAGTCGTCATATGGACCGCCAAAACAACAACAACCAGCAAACAATTCATATGAAACTGAGTGCCAAACAATAGCAACACCAACCGCTTATAATCATCATAACAATGTACCGGTAATTGCAAATACCTCAGCACTACAAGGAATGCCATTTGTTAAGCATACGTTTAATCATCGATATCATCATCCGATGAATAACCATCATCTGCATCAGCAGCAGCAGCAGTATACGATGCAATCGACCATTACTGCTGCTACTGGCAATGGTTATCATCAACAGCAGCAGCAACAGCAACCACACCATCATTATCATCATCACAATCAACAGCAGCACAATGGAAGTGTCGGTAATTTACCGACAATCAAAAAGGTGGTCAACGGTATCGAAATTCTAACAGTTCCCAGTGTTAACAACGGTGGTGGCGGTGGCGGCGGCGGTTTCGGGCCACCAATTAGTCCTCCATTGACTCCCGGCGGCGGCACTCAATTGGCTCATAAATAATCTGTAATAATAATAATAATAATGATATTGTCATAAGTTTTGCTCATTAGTTTGCATCACGTTTTTCGTGCATTTCGACGAAAAAAAAGCATTTTATTTAAGAAAACAAAATATGACTTTAAAAGAAATTAATTTTTTTTAGACACAAATCGAGTGATTAACGAAAAACTAGTCATTGATTAATATATATTTATATAAAGAAAAAAAACTTGTTTTTTGTTTTTTTTTTGTTTTGTTATGACTGATAATAATAATGATTATTAAGCTTATAATAAGTTAAGTTATAAATATATATATACATACACTATAGCCATACAGTTTTTGTTTGTTTGTTTAATTAATTGCTGTTATTTAATATTTAATTGATAGTCCCGTTTCACTCTCACTTTCTCTAGTTATTTGACAAAAAAAAATAATGGCTTAAAAAATTATATTATTATTATTATTATAATAATAATAACCATTAATTAAAAAAAATCATTTTTGTTTTGCGGTGATTATTCATTGATTGATAAATTGATTTAATTAATTAATTGATTGATTGATTAATATGTTAATTATTTTGACTTTGAATTTATTATCATAAAAAACACAACAAAGACAAGCAATTTAAATATACATTTATATATTAATTGTGATATAATTAACAAACAAACAAACAAACAAACATTTTTGAATTTTTTTTTTTTGATTATTTATTTAAACGAATTAGTTTAATAATAATAATAATTAATTAATAATATTACCGGTAATAATAATAATAATAATAATGTATAGACGTTGACATACAAGTTGTAAAAAAACATTTTTTTTACAAAAAAAATGATTTCTAGTGGGGGATGAAGTGGTGCCTAAATTATGTGGGAGTTAATGGAGTGATTATTATTATTATTATTATTTAATTTTAATAATATAATAATAAAATGCTAGTGTCTGTGCCTTTTGCTCAAAACAATTATAAAACAAAACAAGCAAACAATTTATATTCAAAAAAAACAAAAAACAAAAATAATTGTGACATAAAAATATATGAATGACATTTTTTTAAAACAACAAAAAATAATTGACGAAAAAATACCAAAATTTTTTTGGATAACTGTGCCCATCATAGGTGGTACTAAATTATAAGCTGCTGATTATTAATTAATATAATATTGATCCCAAAAAATTTAAAAATTTAAATGATAGCTAAACGATAGATATTGTTGTACTGTAGTAATAGTAGTATTTTTTTTTGGTCTAATATTTTGGCCCAAAAAAAATTTAATTAATAAATCAATCAAATGAGAGAGAAATCTTAATTAGTTAATAATAATAATAAAAATGATGATAATGTTGATGATGATGATGATGATGGTTGAAGTTGATGATGATGATGTTAATAATAATAATAATAATAATTGTAGTAATAATAATATTACAACTTAATTGATCTTTTAATTTTTGTTTTTTTTGATTGAATTTAATTTTTCTTATTGAATTTGTGATATATGATTTTTTTCATAAAAAAAAATTTAAACAAATTATTTGTTGAAATTTTTTTTTTTGATTTTTTCAAATTTCTTATTTTTCCAAATAATAATAATAATATTATTATTATTATTATTGTAATAATAATTTCCTCAAATTTGTATTAATATACTCGACTGATTCAAACACCACACATACATACACATACATACATACATACATACAAACACAATATACATATACCAATGTTTATATAATTACAGTATATCTCAATCACTGTTTAATTATTATTATTATTATTATGTTTTTAAAAAATCAAATAATCTCTTTTTTTTAAAAAAAACTGTTTATTATTTCATTAGTAATTAATGTTTTTTTTTAAAATTTGAGATCTAAGATTTG
Organism: Oppia nitens; assembly: GCF_028296485.1. NCBI lineage: Eukaryota > Metazoa > Arthropoda > Arachnida > Sarcoptiformes > Oppiidae > Oppia > Oppia nitens. The sequence goes on along the minus strand of NW_026533210.1, from coordinate 10,106,384 downwards.
CTCACAAATATAGTAGATATTTATAAATATATTAGAAAATTAAATTGTTTTTGTTTATTATTATTAATAATAATATTATTTTTTGCTTGAATTGAAATTTACTGTTTTTTCACATTATATTATATGCATAGATGTTATATAATTAAGTATTAAAAAAAATAGAGAAAAAGTTATGTTTATTTGTGATTATTATTATTATAATAATAATTTTTTATTTGCAATATAATGTTGGTTTTTTGACGATAATAATAATAATAATAATAATAATATAATGTTAATTACATTTATATACAGTATATTTTTCATATAAGATTTGTTTTACACATACAAACACTTTTTACAGTAAAAAAATTATATATAAATTAATAATTGATTTTTTTTTTTAATTGTCTCATAAGAGTCACAACGAAATTAGATATTTAAAAACAAAACATAAATTATTAAAAATTATCAATTTTTAATTGAAATTATTAAAAAATTAATTAATCAATTTATTATTATTATTATTATAATTGTACACAAAACATACATATAAATTATCAATTTAAAAATTTTTATATTTATATACAACAACAACAACAAATATTTTTTTTTAATTATTATTATATTCAAAATTTTATTTTTGTTTGTTTTTTGTTTCAAAATATATATAGCAATTATATACTGTATATAATAATAATAATAATAGCATTTTGTAAAAGAAAAAAAACATTTATACAAACATCCATACAAAATAAAACACATATAATAAACATATAATAAATAAAAATTAAATTTTTTTTTGTTAAATTTACAACAACATCGACAACAACAACAACAACAAAAATAATGACATTAACAACAAAATACTGTAATTGATATTATTTTATAGTTTTTTTTAGAAAATATATTTATTAATTGAAAAAAAACAACAACAGATAGTCAAGAGATATTTTGAAGAAAAAATAAATAATTTAAAAAAATAATAATAAATTTTGTCAACACATTTTTTGTATAATTTCTATATAAATAAAAAATAATTATTAAAAAAAATCTAATTTATTAATATCATCTTTTTTTGTTTGTATATGTATTGTCTATTTTATTTATTTTATTTTATTTGAATGCAATTAGTTTTATATCAACAACAATAAAAAAAGTATACAAAGTTTTAAATTATACATAAATTTTTTTTAAAAAAATAAGTAAAAAATAATTTTAATGGATTTTTATCATCAAATTTATAATTACCGGTAATTACAATATTATTAGTAATTATTATTATTTAATAACATTTTAAAAAAAACAACAAAAATTATAAATGAAATTCATTTTTCATTTTATAGGTTCGCTTCCAGATATCGCACAGACATACAGTTGAATGGAACCGATAGAAGATAGTCAATGGCATTGTTACATGGGTTATGATTGTCCAGGCCCAGAAGCTACAGGTGCCACCAGCAGCATATGGAGATATCCAACATAAAAAAGACAAACAAACAATAACTTAATTAACATCATAGGGTGGGATAGGGTGAGGTGAGTGGGTGTGTATGTAGAGAAAGGGAGGTTATATATACACTACTAACTAACCCATAGAAATGCATTTGAACGGGATTGGAGTCGGCCCGTCGGGTTTCTAGTGTATTGATAGACCACATGGCAAAGTTGCAGACCAACAAAAAGGTAACCATTTCGCGGCCCGGCTTACGGCGCATCTATTAATGAACAAAAAATATATATATAATAAACTTTATAACACACACACACACCACATACATACCTGGTCATTGGTAACGGCATACCGGTGCGATGCGTCCAATATGAATATGGTTTGCAAAGTGGCCTGTATTAGACAAGCCGATGCATTGATGAGTACCAATCGGGTATTTTGTTGTAACGTAAAAAATTGGGCCCCAATTACCGAAAACATTGTAAATATATAGAGTCCAATTTGGGCTACAATTAGCAATATGTTGTCCAATTCGGCATTACGGTGCCGATTGTAGGGCATGTGTCGTACCTGATAAACATATTACCGGTAATTATAATAGTCTCAACCCCGCCTCCCCACCCCTGAAATATTCATAATGAATCAACAATAATTACCTGAAATATGGCTATTAGACAGGCAATGGCGTTAATACAATAGATAAATAGTTCAATAATGTGGGCCTGGAGTACAGCCAGATGACGGAATTGCGGTTTTTTGATGAATACAAAAAATAATATCAACGATATTATACTAATGACTAACAGGAATATTCCGGTAAACAGGCCTTTGTGTGCTTTAGCGCAGTCAACCTATTATCAAAAGGGACGGGTATTATCAGTAAATATAACATTAATAAATATTGTTATACATATATTTGTATATTAAGATATTTTTTTGTTAGGTATAGTTTATGTGTTTTTTATATCATATTAGTATTAGTATTATTAACTTCAAGGAAATACATGCATATTATAACTATAGTGAATGGGATGATACCTGATAGTGATGTCTATGATGAATGGTGTGGACAATAGTAGTGCTCATTGAATGGCTATCCTGTTGTTGATGTGAATGATGATGACTACTACCACCACCACCACCACTACTGGTGACGGTATGCGGACGGTTTGTATTTGATTTCCTGAATAACGATAATCACATAATAAAAAAACATAACAGTGCCTCCACAAACAAAAAAAACCATACATACCTATCGTGAACACCTTTCCACATTATATAGAGTATTGCAGCACAAATTAGACTATACTCGATGGTACAGGGAAACAGAAACTGGGAGGCATCCCTGACCAGATCGCCGATAACATTTGATCGGCGACACTCACCGTGTGTCATATGTATGGAATGGTCGGCCAGACTTCTGCGGACAATCTGATGGTTGGACATAAGCTGCTGTTGTTGTTGTTGTTGGTGTTGGTGATGATGTAGTGGACCGGACGGTCCAATTGATTCCAGATAGTCTTCGGATATTTCTTCGACAACATCGTCAACGTGTTCCCAGGCTATGGAAAAATCGGGTCCCAGACCGCCGACACCGTGAGTGGTATTCGGATTGACAATAACCATGATTTGGTGTTTGGTTTCCTGGATGAGCACATGTAGCCAAACGCATATATTGGTGGCAATCATATGCATTAGGCCGAACCTGGCTGTGTTTTTTTTATATAATAATTAAAATATATATAAATTTATATATCAAGTGTCAAATATATCAAATATATAAATGCATATCAATATACGGTAAATGATAAATAAATTAGATTATTATAGATATAAATTAGATATAATAATATTGTATAACAAATTATATATCATTTTCACTCTACTTATTTTTTTGACTATTAATTTGATTATTATTGAAAATACAGCATAAATAGTAATAATAGTAATAATAACTAAATAAATAAATTAATTGAATTTTTTTGTTGTTGATAACCTATTCATTATACTGTGTATATATAATATATTGATTTTATATATATGTGATGATAATGATATATGATATTTTATTTTATTTTTATATATATAGATTTATCTGTGCAAATCTACCAAACAAAACAACAACAAAAAAGTTTATATAATTCAAGTTTATATATCAATAGTTTATGTATTGAATATATATATATATATATATATATAGTATATATATATATACTGTATAAAGAAATATATAATGAATAAAATATAAAACTAAATATAAAATAAAATAAACAAATAAATAACTAAATGATGCGACTATTATATTTGATAATTGAATTTTTACTGAATATATATATTATAAGCAAACATTATTGTCAACCAATTATTTATTTATTTTTTGTGGTCCACAGTATACATATATGATATATACATATAAAAAGACCACTAATTAGTAAATGCTATTCAATCAAAACATAATTAGTTTAGTTTATATATATATATATATATGATATGGTATATCCAATCAACAACAAAAAAAAGTGTGTATATGTTTGGCATTTTAATTTATTTGCTAAATATAGATGATATATATATATTGTATATATAAAGTAATTTACAGTGCTAGCTATGTTTTATATATTAAATTACTGTGTATTACACACATACAAACACATATTGATGACCAAACAACAACAAAAATTATTATCATTTATATAGATTTTTATCGATTTTTGTTTGTTTGTTAAGAAAAATATATGTGTGTTTGTGTATACAGTAAGTGTGTGTGGGTTCGAATCCCCGATAGTATTGGCAATTAAATTTTTGTATGTGTGTGTATATACAGTATATATAAGTAAGGTATGTATGTATAGACTAAACTAACTAATTTTGTTGCAAATTTGTATATATATATATATATATATATAAAAATAGCTACTAACTTAGACACACTCACTATTATTGTGTTATAAATAAAATTAATCATTTAATATATATATATATATATTATACATATATATTTCACTGAATTTTTCACTAGCTATCTGCTGATCAATCAATTAATGTTCAAATTTTTATTTTTATTGTTGAAATAGTATATGCAATATATATTATATAACACAACAATAACAACAAAAATAAAATTGTATTTTTGATGTTAAAAAACTATAGATTTCATTCAATGTTTTTTTCTCTCTCTCTCTCTCTCTCTCTCTCTCTATTATTTTCTATCAATTTCCAAGTAATCAGTAATTTTATACATAAATGTTTTGTTGGGTTTGTTGTTGTTGTTGTTGCTAATATACGGTACATTGAAATAATTGGTAATAATAATTTTTTTAAAAAAATAATGTATATATAATTTCTATAACATGGGCTGACCATTAAATCTAATGTAAACTATTTATACAGTATAGTTTATTTGTTTATTTTTATTTTTTTTTTAAATTGCATGTTAAAGTTAAAATGCAATTTACTCTATAGTTAAAACAAATTAGACAAATATATATAAATCTATTAAGTATTATATGCTATAGAAATAACAAACAAATAAAAATAAATGCTATACTAAAACAAATTTAAAAAATAAATAAATAAATGATTCATTAATGTTCATTCAAATACAGTTAGTTATATTATATATTAAGTTAATGTATATAATTTACTATTGCTATTAGAAATTATTGATTAAACTTATTTTTTTATATTTGTTTAAATAAAATCAATAATATTATTTAATAATTTATGTTTTAAATTTTATAAAATTGTAAAACTGTAATAATAATTTTGAACTAATAATTTTTTAACTAACCTATGATTAAAAAAAAATTTAAAAAATCAATGTCTAATAAAAATAAATATATTTTAGTTAAAATTGAGTAAGATAAAATTTGTAAGCATTAAAACATTTTTATCAAAAAAAAAACAAAAAATAAAATAAAGTTTAAAAAAACTATATTATAATATTAAAGTTTATAATATAATACTAATAATTAAACCAAATCAATGTTACCCACATAAAAAAAATTATTGTATATAAAATGTATTATACAAAAAACTAAAAAATTATATAAAATAATTAGTCATTCATCACTATTACTACTACAATCACCCACTACTACATCCACCCACTACTACAATACCCAGTACTATCCTCACTCAACCCATTCCACCCATCACTACAACCCCCCCCCTACCCAACCTCTACAGTACAGTCTAAAAAAACGGAAATCACTTACCAATTAGTTTATGACGTTTGATATAAACCCGGGAATTCATAAAAATAAAATACAATTGTATGAACGTAAAGGCCACGTGACAGCCGGGGGTGAAACCGTACAGAAAATTATAGCAATGCTCTTTGCTTTCCAGTTCAAAAAACTGGGCAAATTCAAGGCCCGAATAGATCATCGAACCGATACCGAAAGCTACGGCACCGACACGCAAATAAAACGACCCGCACTGGACCTGTTGGCCAGATTCTTCATCATCATCGTCAGCATCACTATCGACATCGATATCGACATCATCGGTAGCCGACGCTGCCAGTGAACTCTTGTGGACACTACCGCCGCCGCCGGCCATCATTTCCGTATCGGCGCCGCACTCTGACCAAGCGGTAAACGGCTGATGCTGCTGTTGGCGCCGGCGTTTATTTTCTGGCCAAACCAGACAACGACAGCGCCAAAACAGTTGCTGCAATTTGCGCCATAACCACCAACTCATTGGTTTCTTATGTTTAGGTTGTTTACGATGCAATAGGAACAGGTAGACAAACACGAGGAACAGTATGGATCCCATGTATAGATAAAGATAGAAACCCTCGTAATAGCCGATTGGGATCCGATGGGAGATTACTTCAGCCATCGGTAGACAAACACCTAAAAAATATTTTGATTTTTCAAAAAAATGTATTTATATTTTATATAATAATTATTACTAATTATATATTTTTTTAACAATAATATCTTTTTTAATAAGTTATATATTTATAGTATACTATATAAAAAAACTAATAGTAATTTTTAACTAATAAATTAATTATAGTTTTTTTTGAGTTAATTAAATTAATAATAGTTTTTTTGAGTTAATTAAATTAATATAACTTTTCATATCTATTATTAGTTAACTAATTATAAATTATATGATATATATTTGCTGTACAAACCTATAACAACAAGTATTTTACAATACAGTGCACTCAATACGGCAACCATACCGTCCACCGAATCGGAGTGATGTAGTCTAACGGGTTTTATCGGCTGCGGCGGCGGCAGCCGTTGCCGAAGCTCCCGCTCCCGTCCCAGCCGTAGTCGCTGTTGTTTGAGTCCCGACGACAACGACTCTACTTCTACTACTTGATTGTCCATCAGATGACGGTCTCGGTTACGGCGGGAGCTTTCGATGACAATACGATTGCAATCAAAATAATCGGGTGGACTACTCATGGAACTGCTAGTAGTGGTGTCCACTGGCGATGGCGGTAATGGTGGTAATAATATATCGTTAGCCGCCGTCACCATCACCTGATCCTCATCATCATTGTGTATGACTTTTCCATTGTTGTGTTGGTGTTGTTTTAGTCGATGGTGACTATCATCGGCTGCAGTGATGACAGCTATTTGTCCCCTAAGACTACTAACACTGAGAGCACCGATACTTGTCTTACGATTGACAAAATTATCGGTAAGTTTTGTTGACATTTTTACTGACAATGATTTTTGCCTATCATTTATTAAATAATGATTATTCATTTCAATTAATTTATTGATTATTATTATTATTAACGTTTAATAAGTTATTTCTATTAAAAAAATTTTATTACTAATAATAAGTTATTTCTATTGAATTTTTTTTTATTACTAATAATAAGTTAAATTAATTAATATTAGATTTAATGGAAAATAATAAATATTTTCTATTGAATATAACATAGTTATTGCAAATTGCAATTAATTACTTATTATTTATAGATATAAAAAAATTGCTTTAATTATTGCTAATATTCATATTATTATTTTTACATTGATTAAATTTTACAAATAATAATTATAAATATCATAGAAACATATTAATTTGTAATAATATAAATTAGTAATTATTATTATTACAGTATTATTATACAGTATTTCCTGTATACTTATTATGCATAAATTGTTAAAAAACATATATTAAAAAAATAATTATAATTAATAATTAGCAACAATTATAAAACTATTGCTAAAATAATGCACACAAAAAATAATAAACTAAAACTTAAGTATATCTTAAAATTTGATGATAATATTAATTATTAATATTAATTTGATGTTTAATTTGTTGAAAAACTTTTCAATCAAAAAAAAATACTTCAAACACTTGAAATATAACATTATTTTGTTTCAATACAATTAATACCAAAGTCCTATCTAATTAGTAAAATAAATATTTGATGATATATTCATTGCTAGAATTTTTTGATTTTACTTATAATAATAATAATAATTATTATTATTATTACTGTATTAATAGCAATGATAATCCAATTATTATTTATTAGTAAATATTTAGTAAAAAATATAATGATAACCGATTAAAAAAAAGGAGACAAATATATATATATATTAAATAAAAATATTTATATATACAGTACTGTATATATATTATTCATGACTTACAATAGTAATAATATTACTAATAATAATAAGTTGTTATTCTCTATAGATATATAACTATATATATATATATATAAGTTTATAATGTTTATCACATAACACTAAATAATGATAATAATAATACAATATTTTATCATTCATTTCACATACAATTTTTGGTATTATTATTATTATTCAAAAATTGATTGTATTTAGACTTATTGTAAACTTATAAAAGCATTTTAATATATTTATATAAATAATATATATATAAAAATTTATTATTAATATCATATCACATATATATATATATGATAAAAGCTATTAATAATAAATTTATTTACTTTTAATATATAGTATATAATTGCAATATCTATTAATAGCATTAAAAGTAAAATATATATAATTGTATAAATAAAAATTGGTGTTTATTTTTCTTATATATAAATTAAGAAAATTATAAGTGTCTACTAATTATAAACAATTTACAATATATAACAATAACAACAATAGACTTATTACTGTATTATTATTATTAAATGTAAACTTTTGTTATCTAAATGCAAATTTTAATAATTATTTTGTTGCTGTCGATATTATAACATATATTTACAGTATATTTATTTAAACTTATCAACATTTCCCATACGATAATATAGCCTATAATAATTGTTATAATTTTTTTTTTTTTATATAATACGAAACAGATTAACAAAATTTTTAGTATATGATATAAAAATGATATTACAATAGTTCACAAAACACTTTTAAGAAAAATATTGTTTTAATTATTTTGTGAAACATTTTCCCGAAAAGAAAACACTATTATCTAACAGCTATATACCAGTATATACTACTGTAATATAAGTTTCAATTTAATATTATATTATATATTAATAATATACAGTTCAATAATTGTACTAATAGTAATAATGATAATAAAATTATCATCAAATTAAATATAAATTTCAAGTGTATATAAATATCGATAAATAAAAATTATTATGTTATCATGTGTTTTGTGTGTTGAGATATATCGGCAAAAGTTGTTTTATAATTACTCATTGATTTTTGCCGCTATTTCTCTCTCTCTCTCTCTCTCTCTCTCTCTCTCTCTCTCTCTCTCTTAATCTATCAAACAATTACATTATAAACACAGTATTAATACTATAAAATAAGTTATGATTATTAATAACAACAACAACAACCTATGTAAACATTAATATTATTATCATTTATTAAACTTGTTGTTTGTTTAGTATTATCATAAAATTTATACAGAATAATATTGAATTATAATAATAAAAATAATAATTATTATTATTATTGAATTTAAAAATTATTTTTTCTTTTCAATACTTAATTTGTATTTTGATTTGATGTAAAAATATTAATAATTTATTAATTATATTCACGACTGAAATTTTATCTATAATTACTTAGTATTTAGTTGCTATTTATTGAAATCATCAACTACATTTATTTAAATTTTATTTATAAATAATTTACCAGTATGCTGTAAGTACTGTATACTGTATTGAACTAGTTATTATTAAAACTAATTAATTAATTTTAAAATAAAAAATTATATTACTAAACACTAAATATTATTTATCATATATTTTCAATATATAATATTTGATTCAATTTATTCAAAATTGACTGAATAGAGATATTAACCATTATATAGTATAATAATTTTAAATATAYATATATTATTGTATAATAACAGTTGAAAATTAAATTTTTAAAACTTTTTTTGTTTAAACTCTAAAAAAAGTTATATATATTATTAATATTATTATTTAAGATATTATTTAACCAGTGAATATGATTTATGAAATATAATATTTAGCATATATTATGTTTCAGCAAAAAAAAATAATAATAAAATAAAAAAGATTACTAAAAATTTTGGGCATTTTTTTGTATTTCGTTGACTCTTATTATTTGGATTTATGAAAGCAAAACAAATGTATATAAATTATAATAATCTGTTTTACAAAAAAAAAACTAAAATAATTTATTCAAAATTCATATAACAATATAGCGAAAAAAAATGTTTAATAAAAATATCATTTTAAATATATTGTACTTATATGTAATACAAATAACAACTTATTTTACATAATAATAATATTACCGGTAATTAAAAAATCTGTATTAATTGGAAATTATTTTTTATTTAAAACATAAATAATTTTTCGCTGACATAACAAAATGGGTAAAAAATAGTTATGATTTATTTTTATTAGTTATAGAAATTATTTATCACTTTTTTTTATTAAAAATATTATATATTTTCTATTTGTAACAAATATTGTAATACAATATTACTAATCATAAATAAAAATCATAAATCATTAGTACTTTTTTGATTGTATTGTTAGTAGACTATTGAAAATGATTTTTTTACTGTTCGTATAAAAATATATTTAACAAATTGATAACATATTACTATAGTATATACTGTATATTGTAAACAATAAATAGGCTTTTTATTATAAGAGAATATACTGTATATATATATATATATATTGAATATATGGTTTTCAATCATTTATTAAAAGTACTTTATGTCATATTTTTTATATATACAGTATATACTGTACTATACTTTTTGTATAATGTAGTGAATTATAGGGTATTATACGATATTTTGTTTGATAAAAATAACTGAAAAATGCTAATTGATTTGTGTGAAAATCATTCAAAAATAAATTATCCTAAATATATAGTATATATATGTTTTTAAAAATATGTATAATTTATTTACTTTAATATATATATATATATATTTTAATAACTCAAAAATTTTCTCTCAACTTAATGGTAGTATTTATTTTAGAGAAAAAAATTATATATAATTTTATTTTTGCAATCATAATGCACTTAGATTTTTTTTCAAATAAATTGAAAAAATATAAAATATAAATCTAGAAAAACAAATTAATGGATTTAATAATTAAATATATATTTAATTTAGAGAAAACTATAATATAATTATTTTTTTTTAGAAAACGTCTCATTAATTTTAGATTTTTTTTTATTTAAGTAAAAATCTACAGTATATATAAAGTTATATATATAAATTTAGTATTATATATTGTGTATGTATATAATATATTTTATATATATTATTTTATATATATATATACTGTATATACAGTATATAAAACTAAATTAAAATCTAAAATAATTTCATTTCTATATATATTTATAAATAAAACCTTAAATCAATTTCTATACCCATTGATTAATGTTTGCTTTTAGTGACAAAAAATATATATTTTGTATTTCCTAAATATATTATTACATTTTAAGTGTAAATGTATGCCATAATACAAATATATATATATATATATTATTTGTCAGTTATAGTAGTAGTAGTTGTAGTTATAGATAATACTGACAGCAAATCATAGACAAACTATAATAATATAATAATGACAATAATAATAGTCATTGAAATCTGTGATCACGAAAAAAGACATTCAAAAAAATCAAATGACAACAAAATAAAAATAAAACTAAAATAAAAATAATTCAACAAAAGATAAAGTGTTTCAGTCTTTTATATTTATTTGAGAAAAAAATATATATAAATCTTTAGTGATTTGTTTATACAAATAATATTTACTGTATATTTCATTATACACTGTAAAAGATTTATACAATATATATATAATACTTATTTTCTCTAATGATTTCACTTAATGTATTCACTCTCTCTCTCTCTCTCTCTCTCTCTCTCTCTCTCTCTCTCTCTCTCTCTCTCTCTCTTTCTTTCTCTATTCATAATAATAATACAAGTAGTAATAAAAACATTATTTTTAGTTTTATTTTTTATTTATTTATTTAGTTTTTGATGAATAGAGAGAGAGAGAGAGAGAGAGAGAGAGAGAGAGAGAGAGAGAGAGTTTTGCCATTAAGTATCTGTTTAGTGGGTGTATAGCCCTAACCTCTGGGAACAGTAGTAGTATTATTATTATTAGTATCATAATAGGCCAGTCCTACCAAAATAATAATATATTGATATAATAAATCTCTCTCTCTCTCTCTTTGACTATTACTTAGAAAAAAATAAATCTCTGATACAATTAAATATCAATATAAAGTAATATATAATATGATTTACTGGGTTTATATACCCCCCACTCCAGCCCACTCTCAAGTAACCCACCTATTATTATAAAATGATTTATTTACAAAATTTATTATTTAGTAAATTTTTATCCATAAAATTTTTATCTATAAATAAAAATCTCTGGATATTTGTTGTTTATTTGTGGAAAAATTTGTCGGATTTTTTCAATAACTTTTTAACTAATTTTTAATCAGTAAATGTTTATTAATATAAATGTAATTTTATCCACAAAATTATTTATAAAATATGTACAGTACTATTATTTATATTTAATTACATATATAAATATGTTTGATATAAACCCCATAATTTTATTTGTAGTTTATTATTATTAATTAATTCATAACTTATTTATGATTATTTGTTTGTTTGTTAATTTATTTATTTCACTTACACTTTACACTGGGCTTATAGACTATAAGTTATAGTTTACACCAAAATAATGTATATATATATTAAATATATAGTAAATAAAATACTAAATAATCAAGTGTTCAAATAAACTATAATTATATTATGACAAACAGTACTTAAACTTAATAATAATAATATATATATATATATAAAATAAAAATAAAATCAACGATTTGTATGACTATTGTCTTTGACCAACACTAGAGTCCCTCTCAGAAAAAAAACTAATCATTAATCAAACTAACGACTTATATATTGATATAAATTTATATTAGTATAAAAACATTAGTTTTGTATAAAATGTTTGTTAGTTTTTGTTGTTGTAAACACATAGAAAATATCAGAAAATAATAATAAAATAAAATCTAAAAATAAAACACATTGTGTTTGTCTTATATATATATATATATAAAATATAAAAAATATAACAATGTGTCTGTGTTTACACAATATATATATATATAATATTAATAATAAAATTAAATATAAAATACTAAATGTATAGTAAAACTTAGTTGATATCATAACAAAATACACGTCTATCTATCCGTTTTTATAGACAATAATAATAATAAAAACAAAATAAACTATTTGTAGTAAATATAAAGTTTTTTTAAAAAAAAAAACTATAAAAATGTAAAGTAAAATACAGTATATTTTTAGTTGTTTTTGTTGTTGAAATTAAATTAAATTATAAATAATACATTAGTTTAATACTACTACTACTACTACTAAACAAAAATAGTGTAAAACTTTTTTTTATAATAAAAAAATAATAGATTTTTTTTATTTGATTGTTAGTTGATGTTTTTAATGTTTTGTTATTACTGTATAATATCAATATATATATATATATATATTGTATATAGTGTATATACTAAAATAAAATTTTAAAAACATAAATATTTATTTCATCCAAATACTTTTTATCTTAATTTTTTCAAAAAAATAAAATAATTAAAACAGTTATATAATTAAAAATTTAAATAAACATTTATACTATATATATATAACTATAATAACTTAAATGCAATATATTGTAAATTAATTTATTTTACGATAACATTTTAAGTCTCTCTCTCTCTCTCTCTCTCTCTCTCTCTCTCTCTGATAATAATAATAATAATAATGTTTAGCATAACGGAAATTAATTTTTATTATGTGTTTGCGTATACAATATATTCAATATACTGTATATACTGTATATGTTTGTTAGACACCAATGTTTCTAATGTTAAACGCATATAAATAAAAGTCATCACTTAATACATTTTATTATATAAATAATTAATTATTATATTGTATTTTTTTATAAAAAGAGGACTTAACATGTATTGTTATTAAATAGACATTTTTATGTATAAATATATTAATGTGTGTATAGTATAGTATATCAACTATATATATATATATATATAATACAATATAACATATAATTTTTATATTATTATTAAATTACGTGAATATATTGCAATATTATATAACAAATACATTGTTTTTTGTTTGTTTTTTTAGTTAATAATCAAAAACAATTACTGTCGACACCTACTCTCTTTCTCTCTCTCTCTCTCTCTCTCTCTCTCTTTCTCTATCCCATCAACATTATTGAAAGAAAAAAATTAAATAATAAATTTGTATGGTTTTACTAAAAAATTATTATTATTATTATTATTCACTCAATGTGTGTATGGATTAAATAAACAGTTGTTTGAACTTCGGTGATGACTATAAAAAAAGTAATTAATATTATATTTTCTAAAATAATAATAATAAAGTTCAGTACTCTTTAATAATAATAATAATAATTGCTTTTATATATCCGTTATATATATATATATATACATATAATTGGTTTTAACATAGCTTTTTTGTTTGCAATTAAAATTTATTTAATTTGATATTTATTGCCTTTAACTATAAATAAATAATAAATTATAAATTATATACTGTATATAAAAGTTATTGTTTTCTAATTGAAATTAATTTAATTAGTTTTTTTAGGTGTTTTGTTTTATAATAGTAATTTTAATGTTAATTTTTTTAAGATATATATGTGTGTAATTTTTGTATAGTTTTATATACAGTATATACATTACATAAAATCTAATTTTGAAAGTTAGTTTAGCAATAAGTTACAGTAAATTATAAATATATATATATATATATACAGTATATAAATTAATAGTTTAAATAAATCTATTTTCTTATATAAAAATAAAATAAAATTACTTTTAAAAATTACAGTATATATAATAAATATATATACACTTTGATAGCTAATTCCCATATTCCCATAAGTTATTTAAAACATTATATATATATATATATATATATATATTAATTGTGCCAATGTTTTACTAATTACTACTAAAATACTGTTTGTTTGTATAAATTACTCAGAAAACATTTACTTAAAATTTGATACAAATTTTGTTTTATTTTATTATTATTAGATTATCTTTATTACAAATATACAGTATTTAAGTATTATACTCTAATTTATTGACTTTTATATTGACTAAATAATTAAATTTATTTGATTATATAGACATTTAATTGAAAGCCTTATAATAACATCATAAGT
Source organism: Oppia nitens (assembly GCF_028296485.1). NCBI lineage: Eukaryota > Metazoa > Arthropoda > Arachnida > Sarcoptiformes > Oppiidae > Oppia > Oppia nitens. Next base: position 10,091,196 of record NW_026533210.1, on the reverse strand, counting down.
TTAGACATCATTAGTAGACATAAATTATTAATTACATTATGAAAGTAAAAGATTTTTTTTTTGATATTAAAACTTTTAGCAAAATAAAAGTCATGTTATTATTATTATTATTATTAGAAAATAATTTTTTTTCAAGTAATCTCTTTGTAATAATGAACTAAAATTTAAAAAATTCAGTATTTTTCTTAAAATTTTGTGTTATTATGTTATAATAATTAATTAAAACATATTTTTCTTATAATATTTTTTTAATACAAAATTATTAATAAAAAAGAATAATTATGAAATTTATTTAATTTTTATGTCAATTATACACAAAAAAATAATGATTATTATAATTAATTATTTTTATTATACAGAAAATTGATATTTTTTTTAATAATGTTATACATTTATATAATATTAATTATTATTATATATTATGTTAATTAATAATATAATAATTAGAAGTTCTTTACAATTATTTTATTATAATTTTAATAAAAAAATATATTTATATTTTAACATTCTATGAATAATAATAAACTAATTTTTATGAGTTTATCTATAATTTACATTTAGTTAAATTAAATGGAAAATTAAATGACAAACATATTGTTTGTTTAATTAAATAAATATAAAATGCAAAATATTTTGAATTTTTTGAATACAATTTTGTTATTTTTATTAGTATATAATAACAATCTTAAGTTTAAAAATCTTTGAAAATATTTGAATAAGCATTTTATTTTGAGTTTAATAAAATTGTTTTATTTATTTTATTTTAATTTTTGATAATTATATATTAAAATAAAATCTTTAAACTTTAATTAACAAATTAAATATTACTTTAATTATTGTGTTGTTGTTGAAAAATAGTTTTAATTAAAAATCATTATTATTTATTTTAATATAATTAATTTTAAATAATTTATAAATATACTTATATTACATTTAATATTAAATTTAAAATTTAAATGTGATTTAATTATCTGGATAAATAACTAACTAGTTGTTAAAATAAACATAACTTTACTTTATATTAAATATAAATACAGTATATATATATTTAAAATAAATATTGAAATACACAATTCCCGTATAATTTTTAGTATATTTTTATTTTAGTATTAAATATTAATTTTTATTTTGTTTATTATTATGTCTAGAATTTGCATTAAAATCAGTAAATAATATTAACAAAAAAAAATTAATGTCTGTATTTGATAAATCTCTCACTCACTCACTCACTCACTCACTCACTCACTCACTCACTCACTCACTCACTCACTCACTCACTCACTCACTCACTAACTAACTTTTATATACTATAATTGTATTGACAATTATTGTTTGGCCGTCTCATCGGTGCCACTGAATTATAGCCAAATTTATTGCATAAATAGGTTTCAAAAACCGCTTTATTAGCAGAGAGAGAGAGAGAGAGAGAGAGAGAGAGAGAGAGAGAGAGAGAAAGCCGACTGTTTTATGTTATGTCAGTTATAACAGTATTATTGCTATTATTATTAGGCAATGAATTACTCAACCGTATTATTGATATCCATAACACACACATTGAATTAAAATATCTATAGACTCAGTACACATACATACAAACAAATAGACAGACAGATATATACTCTATATATATATATATATATATTTATGAATTTCATAAACAAAATAAATTCAAATTTATATAATAATAATAATAATATATATATAAAGTTATTTTCGGATGTCATCTAATAATGTTATATGAAATGAAATATTTTTTTTTCTATATCTATAATATATATTGTAAATTGTATATACATTTTCATATTATATACAAAAAAACATTTATTTTTGGTTAGCTATTTATATATACAGTATATTAGATGACATATTAATTTTTATTAATTTATATATTTATCTATATATATATATATAGAAATAACAATAAAAATTAGTTTATTTTAAGTCTACTAGTTATATATGATATATAATTGTTGTCAACTAAATGTTTTATGTTGTCTTAAAAATTAGTAATACTTATACAATAAAACATATATATATATATATTTCTATTTTAAAATTAGATAATAAATAAAATAATAATATAAATAAATCTTTTATTATTATTGACAATCAATTTAAATTAACAGTACATTATAACAAAAATAAAACTTTTTAGAAAGTTTTATACATTTATTTAAAGTTAGTTTTTATTCATCAACAAAAAAAATAAAATAATTTAATATATTATCAAACTATCAATTTTATTCTCATCTCAAAAAAAATGTAAATCATTAGACAGAAAAAAAATTATCATAAAAAAAGATTTTTGAAAAATAAAATATTTATTTTTATTCAATCATCGATACATTGCTTATTCAAATGTATTCAGTGATTAAAATTCAGATGTTTTTGATATGAATTTAATTTTTTTTTTGAGCAAAATATTATTTTTTTGTTGGGTTTTTTTTTGTTGATACATATATAATATATATTATCATTTTGTGTGTGTGTGTATGTAATGATGATAAGCAAAAAAAAATAACAACTTAACTAAATCATTTGCAAATAAATTGGTTATATATTATTATTATAGATATTATCATTACACATTTATAAAATTTTTTATAATAATAATAATATTTTACATAAAATTTATATAAAATGTAATATTGAGATATATATTTGAAATAATAGCGATGACATAAACGGATAGTATAGTAGACACATATAGTTTAGTGTATAGTCTCCACTCCATAAAGATTGCAATGTCTATATGTATATATGTTTATGTATGTGTGTGTATGTATGTGTATGTGTGTGTGTGTGTGTGTGTATGTGTGTGTGTGTGTGTGTGTGTGTGTGTGTGTATGTGTGTGTGTATGTGTGTGTATGTGTGTGTGTATATATATGTGTGTATGTATTTGTATGTATGTATGTGCGCACAGACACACACAGAGTAGACTACCGTCTCTTTGGTAGAGAGAGAGAGAGAGAGAGAGAGAGAGAGAGAGAGAGAGAGACGTTGTCTCTTTGTTATCGACGCAACTGTTTCTAAATTTCTATATATATTTTAGTTTTACTGTTATATATATTTGTATAGTAATAATAGTTTAACACAACACTAACAACAACAACAATAACTACAACAATATTAACAGCAATGAGTGAAAGATTTTCGCATGAATTTCATGAATCTTAAAGAAATAGTTTATTATATAAAAAAAATATAATAAAGAATATTCTTTATTATATTATTTATGAAACGTTGTGTAAAATTCAATGAAAAAAAAAGTTTGCCAACAAAATAATAACTAATAAGAAAAACTTTACAAATTATAATTATTATATATATATTTTGTTCACAAAAAAATAAATAAATAATAATTCAATGATTTTCTAATAAAAAATATATATAATAAATATAAAATAATTATTTTCAAGTTTTCATGTATTTTATTCAATAAATTTTTCATAATTTATTTTAACATAAAGTTTTCTATTATTATTATTATTAGTGTTGTTTTGTTGTCATCTAATTAACTATTAGTTATGTTTTAATTGCTATAATAAATTTTTGTAATAACATTACACTGTGTGTATATGTATGTGTATATACAGTATATTGTTTAATAAAAATTATTTTATAAATTATTGTTATCATCAATAATATAAAAAAAGTTTCTGTATTCAAGTGTTTTATACTATAAAATGTTATTTTTATGTAAATAATATGTAATTATTAGCATATATTTATAGTACGTAATATACAGTGAATACATAAACATTATAGTAAAAGTAAGTATTGCTAAATAAATTGCTAAAAAATTGTAATAAAATTAATAGTTGTATATAAACTTGAATATTTTCAATTATATATAATATATATATAAATTTTATGATTATTATATAATATAAATAATATATATATATATATATAATTTTATTTGTATTTAGTATAAAAATTTTGTTTCAAAAAAAATATATATAAGTATCACTTATATATAAACTCATATACTATAAGAGCTTAGCAAATATGTGATGATTTTATTTGGGAGGAGATCTCAATATAATATAATATTATATTATATAATACTACTAATAATAATAATACTTAAAGATTAGGTGTATTTAATTTGCACGTTTAGCACATATAATAATAATAAAAACATATAATATATATACCAGTACTAACTCAATACTAATAAAATATAAGTTAATATTTAATACATGTATAATACATGTATTTTTTGTTTCAATATATATTTTTTTTATTGGGAGTATTTTTCTAGTTTAATATTGGTTTTAATAATTTCCATTGAAATATGTCTAAATAAGTCATTATAAATATATATTTAATATCTCTTATAATTTTTTTTGATATATATAAGTTATATTAGATTTAATTAAATAAATCAAATGCTGCTTATTTAAACAAATAAACAAAAAATAAATTAATAAATAAATAATTTGTTTATATAAACCTATCAATAATCTATACAATAATCATAAAAAACATTTTTAAATAGTTAATACCAGTATTTACAGTAAACTTTTTTATTATGCAAAAAAATTAGTTTATTCAGCAATTAGTTTTGTTATGTAAAATAAATATTTATGATTTATTTATTTAAACTAGTATTATATTATTTAGATTTTTTCTTGAATAATTTATTTAACAAAAATTAAAAATTAATTTATCTATTTAGCCTATAAATTGTTTTTTACTTGATTTATATATTTACAGTTTAAACAGTTATACATTAAATATTAATCTTATAATTTTATTATAATATATTTAGTAGATTTAAAACATTTTAAATATTAAAAAATGATTAATTTTATTATTGCTTATATATATAGATTATTTTTAAATCTTAATAAATAATTAATTGTTTAAAATCATAATGTTTAAAATGTATTATTTAATATAAAAATTTCCTATTTTTTTATCTCAAGATTTTTAAATTTTTAAATATATATATACAGTATATATATAAATTGTTTAATATTATTATAAATTACTAACTATTATACTGTAGTTTAAATATAGTTTACAATTAAAATTGTTTGTTATTTTTTTAATTCATTAAAACTATAATATTATTCACAAACATTTCAAAATTTATGACTAATTTATATTGTTTTATATATTAGTGTATAACATATCTCAGAAACAATTGTTACATTATTATAATTAAAAATAAATTAATAATTTTAATTATATATATTATTATTATTATATATTATTTAACTAAAAATTTTTAGCACATTATTCAATAACAATGTGTTTTATATAATGATGAAAATTAAATAATGAATAAATTTTTCAACAAAAATAAAATGAAATAAATATAATAACAATAATAGTAATAATCATATTTTATTATTATTTGTCTATTGTTATCACTTATTATGTGCTATTAATTTATGTTTTATTTGAAAATATTATAATACAATACAATATCTTATAGTTATATCATATTATTTGTCACAATAATAATGATATTTCTTAATAATAATAATAAATAATAAACATTTATGAAAATCACATTTTTATATACATATCCCAATCATATACAATATATTATATAATTTTTTTTATCACTTATTATAATAATATCCTTTATTATTATCAGTAAATGATTACTATTTTTTTAATATATATATTATTATTAAATATTTTTATATATTATTATTATTATTATATTATGATTATTTGGAAATTGTGTGTCGCAATACATTGTATTGTATTTTTATTTTTTTTTTGCTTAAATTAATTATTTAAAAAAATCAAATATAAGACTATATTATTATTATTAATAATAATATATGTATTTTTGCAGTATATTTGCCAGTTTTGACACAAATTAAAAATGAAATCTTAGATTTTGTATTTTTGAAATTTTTATTTAAATAAAAGTTTTCTTTTTTTTATTGTGAATAACAATATTATTATTTTTTTAATAATGTCTTTAACTATAGACACATAAAAAGTTATATTAAATATAATAATACATTTAGTAAAATATAATTTTTATTATTATATTAGATTTGTTTTTGTAGAAATATATTTGTTTTTAATAATAAAAAAATCAAAATACAATTTTTCTATCATTAATTTTGTTTTTCAAAGTAAGATTATATTATTATTATATAAAACTTAAAATGTTTTTAATAAAAATCAAAAAAATAATTTAAGCATATTTTGTTAAAAGCATATTTTAACATAATCAATATATTTACAATATATTTATGTATAATAATTTTTAATATAAATTGAATTTATTTAGTATTAAAAAAACAATAGTATTTATAGTATAAAATGTTAATTTATTAATAATGATTATTATTTTTTTTWAAAGAAAAACTCTAATATTTTAAAAATATATTATATATAATAGTTTAAAAAAAACAATATTTAAATTTTCAATTAAGTAAATGAAAAAAATATATTTACAGTACATTTACTGATCGATTGGATTAAAAAAAAATATATTTTTTTTAGTTATTATACAGTATTTATTTATCTAATAATGTTTTTTTAAATTAATTTGTTTACAATTATTATTATTTTTATGGTGGGAACAGATCCGGTGATTGACTGACTGACTGACCATTGAATACAAACTAAAACAAAATGATTGACAATATATACGGTCGTAGAGAGGATCAGATTCAACGACTGGATGCAGAAAAACTTAAATGTGAACAAACAGTCAATAAAACTTTTCAACACATTGAAGGTAATAATACAATTATTATTATTATTATTAGCAAAAAAAATATTAGCAAAAATACATTACAATTTGGCGATAAAATAAAACAATAGTAGAATATAATATGTTTGTACTGTATGTATATATGAATGTGTGTGTGTGTGTATGTATGTGTGTTTATATGTGTGTTGTGTGTGTATGTATATATGTATGTATGAATATGTGTATGTATGTATGTGTGTGTGTGTGTGTGTGTGTGTGTATATGTATGTGTGTTGTGTGTGTATGTATGTATGTATGTGTGTGTGTATGTATGTATGTGTATGAATGTGTATATATATATCTATGGTTTTTTCTGCCCTAACATTAATGATAATCACATTCAACAATAACTACAACAAAAACAACAACAAAATGCTATTAGAGTTTAATGTTTAGTGCAAATTGCCGGAAATATACCTTAATTTTTATAGGATATATATATATATAGTGTATATATAGATTTATATACTCTTAAAAAAACTTGTAACAATTTTTTTTATTGTTATATAAGTTTTTTTTAAATACAATATAACAAAATAACAATCGATTTTACTATATTTAGAAACTTGAAGCACCTGTATATGTCAACAGGTATTATCAAATATTATATATTATTAAATATGATGTTAAAAATGTATTATATATCCTATTAATCAATAAATTTCAGGCACTCATGTAATTATACAGTTTGTCAATGAAAACATGTTATTAAAAAAAATGTTGTTTTTTTAATATAGAATATTTGATATTAAATACTTGTATTTAATTTGGAAATCAAATTATATATTTTTTATATAATAATAATTTTCTATTTAATTTTTTTTAAAATTTGTTTTTTGATATACTCTTACAAATAATTGTAACAAAATAAATAAAAAGAGAAAATGAGAAATGTGTTGACAATTATATGTAATATTTTAACATAAATTTTTAGGCGTAATATAAAAGTTCAATTTTATTATATATTTTAAAATAATATATAATTTTTTTATTTGATTATAAATGTAGTGAAAAAATTAATATATTCATAAATCAAATTTACTTATTGTTATAAATACAGTATAAACATAATAATAATATTGTATTTTGATTATTAACATTATTTGTGCTTGAATAATTTCAAAATTTTTATTTATTTTTTTATAAAAAAAAATATTTTTCTCTATTAGCTAACTAATATTTATTTAAGCTAATTGAAAATTGAAACTATTAATAGTAATTGAAACCAACAAATAAAATCAAACAAACAAAAAATCAGTTAATATTGTTTTTAGTTTAGTTAATTGTGTTGTTAATAGACATTTAATTATTATTATTATTATTATTAGTATTATTTTAAACATTAGTTATATGTGTTTGTTTGTTGGAAATGATAGGATTTTTTTGTTTTGTTTGTTTGTTTGTATGTATATTACTATTAATTTTCTTATATATGATAATAGCATTTACGTGTGTGTGTGTGTGTCACACAAATAAAAAAAAACATTGTATCCGATAATTATTTGAATGGGAATTGAATTCAAAGTAAATGATGAGACATTAGACAGTGTATTGCAATGAAGTGTCATTAGAGTAAAGAGAGAGAGAGAGAGAGAGAGAGAGAGAGAGAGAGAGAGAGAGACTATTTTGAGATAAATATTTAGAGAGAGAGAAAAAAAAGCATTGAAAACAATAATTTGCTAAACAATAGCCAACATTGAGATAAAGTAAAAACACAAAACAACAACAAATAAAAATAGAAATAAGAAAAATACAATTTTACTTAATATTATTGTTTGTGTGTGTATTATATATATATATACAGAGGAAAAAAATATTTTCTCAATTTCTATGTTAACACTGATCTATGTGTTGTGTATATCTGTGTCTAATAGTGTTATATATTATGGGTGTAAACAACAAAAGTTTTAAATTTAAACATTACTTTCACACGAGTTATTTGCAAAACATTTTAATAATTTTTTTTTATTATTATTATAAATATTATTACATACTATACATAACAACAATGTGTGTATTAAAATGGGGCTAATTATTGATTTTCTTGAATAATAATAATAATACTTAAGTTAAGTTTTAAGTTAAGATAAAAGTTTAAGACATACACAAAACAAAAAGGATTAAAATATCAATTTTTATATTAATACTTAATATTTTTATATTATATTTTGACATTTTCTATATTATAAGAAAATAATAGATTTAATTAAAAGATAACAAAAAAGTTAATTAAAACTTATTTTAAAGAATAATAATGTCATGATTTGAATTATTATTATTATATTTAGTTTGAAACTATATGTTTGAATGATATTTAAGTATATTGTGTTGAATATACATGTATTTGATGTATTGGCTGAAAGAGATATCTTTGAGTAGCCAATGGGCAACAAAAATAGTTTTAAGTTTTTATGACCCGACTGTCAACAGTGAGAAACTGTTGTGAGTTTATGGGGCACCGATAGTACAGTTGGAGAGCACAGTCACTCTTGGATTGGCGACCAAACTGTATAGTTATATACCATTTGTATCAATAGATAACAAATCTATTGACTATTACTTTTCAATATATCCAACCAATAAACATATTTTATTAAAACTAAAATATAGTTAATTATTAAGTGACTTCAATAAAGTACCTAGTTCACATAATAATATCCTGACAAATATTAAATAAAACCTAACATTTTGGTGTCACAACCGTGGGATTGAAGCACTTGGAGGACAAGTTGGAGGACATTGAGAAGAGAGAGAGAGAAGCGAGACGACCGATAACTGGACTATCATATCGGTATAACAATTGATATTTTGAGGTTTGGTATCATTTTATTTGTGTCTGAGAGTCATATCAATGAATTGTTTGCGCGTTGATATCATTGTGGTTAACATAACTTTATAAATTTGGGAAAAGTATGGCAGATGAGGTAGATCCAAATGTAGGTAATGGGGTACCGGAAATAAATTTAACACAGATGAGCAATGCAATCGCATCAAATTTAGTTAGTTCACGTCAGCATCACATACCAGTATTCAATGGGACTAGAGATGAGGATCCTATTAGATTTTTGCGCACATTTGAGAGAGTCGCCCGTGCATTGACATGGAGTGACAGTGCAATGATGGCAAAATTTCCCAACTATTTAGCTAATAGTGCTGAGGAATGGTATTATTTAAATGTTGATTGTGCTGTTGATGAGGCCGATCATGAGGATGATGACGATGATGAGTGTGTGAAACCCAATACATTTGTTGAACTAAAAGATTCATTTTTAAATCACTTTTTACGCGGTGATTATAAAGCATATTTAATGAGGGAATTATCTAAGAGAAAATATACAGGAACTGAAAGTATATTAAATTATATAACTAGTGTCAAAATTATATGCCATGATATAGATTCAGATATGAGTACTGAACAGAAATTGCAATACATATTGCAGGGAATGGACGATGAAACAGCCGCTCAGATAACATATTTTAGTCCTAAAACAGTTAAGGAATTAGAGAAGATTGCCCGGAATATAGAGCAGGGGAGGGAATTATTGCAAAAGTCTAGAACCGATACTAATAAAAATAAAAAAGTAAATGCTGTTCGAGTTGATAATCAAGAGAAAAAAGTTGATAATTCAAATGACAGTATGTTAAGTGCTATAAATAAATTAAATGAAACATTGAATGCTATGAGTGTAACTAAACAAAATAGTAATAACAATAGTTATGGTTATAATTACAGTAATAAAACTGTTGGTAATGAGAATAAATTTGATAGAAATAAAAATTATCATTTCAATAAAAATAAGTATAAAATGAATGGGCAAATGAATAGTCAGTACAACAATCAATATAATCGTAATAAAAATTTCAATTATAAATTTAATGGTAATTGTTTTCATTGTGGAAAAAAGGGACACAGAAAAACTGATTGTCGATCACTACAGCAAACAAATAGAGAGTCAAACAATGACAAACAAATTGAATCAATTAAAAATGATAAAACTGATAATCAATTAGTTAATACAGTAAACAAAAATATTGTTAAGAGAACTAATAATTTAATCTCAATAAATGTTGAAATTAATGGTAAACTGTATAATGGATTAATTGATTCTGGTAGTGAAGTGACTATTGTTAAAAAAGTTATATGCGATGAGCTAGGTCTCAAACCTATGCCTTATAAAGGTCCTAAAGTAACTGCTGTTACTGCTGATGAATTGAAACTTTTTGGTACAGTTGATATCAATATGATTATTAAGGGTATAACAACAAAAATATTCAATATTAATATGTGTGCACTTGTTGTTGATATATTGCCCGCCGATATATTGATAGGTATGGATCTCATGGAAAAATACGGTATAGATATAGACTGCAAAAATAAATTGGTTAAAATTAATGAGACTATAATAAGTACAGTAGTATTGTCTATATTTGATTCAAATGACAAAATTATATGTCAAAGCGATTCAATGCAAAATTGTAGCAAAAATATCACTAAAAAAGTTTTAGATATTAATGATTCCGTAAAAACACTGATAAACAAAAATATTGAAATTGATACAGAAATTGATGGTAAAAATAAAACTGTACAGGGTAATGTACATGTTTGCTATAATGTTAATGTAAATCCAAATACTGTACAAATAATTGATTGCAAACTAAGCAATAAAAATAACTTTTTAAACAAAAATGTTTTATTTTACACAAATGATATACAGTATGATAAACACAACATAGCTATTAGAAATGCTATTAGAGTTCCCAAATACCAGACACTCCCAGTTCAGGTGCTGAACGCAACAAACAAAGTAATAAAACTAAATGAGGGATCAGTTATTGGATGTATTGAAACAGTACCAGAAAAACATATCATACCAATGCATGACTTATTGGATGACAATACAACTGAAAAACATTTTGAAAATAGTTATACAGTAAATGCCGCGAATATAAACTATACCGATAATAGCAAAAACAATATCAAAGAGTCGAAAATAGTTATATTTGAAAGAGAGGTCACATGTGGTACACACTTGAATGACTTACAAAAACAACAATTAGTTGAGATATTAGAAAGATATCCAGATTTGTTAACTTTTGACGACAATAAAGTCGGGAAAATAAAAGATTTTGAATATACAATACATATGAAACCAGATGTTAAACCAATTCATTGTGCACCGGCTAAGGTCACAGATGAACAGTTTAAACTAATTGAGAATGAAATAACAAAATTGAAAAATAAAGAGATAATACAGGATAGTCAGTCACCATATAGTAGTCGTATTGTATTAGTTATGAAGAAAAACGGATCTCCCCGTATGTGTATCGACTATAGAGGTGTAAATGAGTTGATAGAGTTTGATGCCTATCCCTTAGTAAATACAGATATTTGTATTAGATTTTTGGCAAATATGCGCTATATTACCAAATTAGATGCCAATAATGCATTTCATCAAACAGTACTAAGCAAAGATTCTCGAAAATACAGTGCATTTGTAACACCTAGTGGACAACTATATGAGTATACGAGAGTACCGTATGGATTGTCAATATCTACCGCTGCATTCAATAGGGCATTACATTTAGCTATTGGTAACTTGAAATTTATTGATTGTATTACTTTTGTTGATGACATTGGTATAGGAGGCAAAACATTTGCTGAGCACAACATTAGGTTAGAAAAGGTTTTAAATAAATTGTCTGAATATAACTTTACACTTAGAGCTGATAAATGTAATTTTGCTATGGATTCAGTCATATTTTTGGGCTATAAAATCAGTGAAATAGGTATACAATTAGCACCATCACTGACAGATACCATAAATAATTTAATACAACCAACTAATGTATCGGAAGTTAGGCACATATTAGGTGTACTAAACTTTGCTAAGCGTTTGATAGGTCACTATAGCCTACATGTTGAACCGATTACAAAACTTTTAAAGAAATCCCAACCATTTATATGGGGTGAGGAACAGGAGAAAGCATTCAAAACAATAAAACAATTGTTTAGAGAACAACCATTTGTTAAGCCATTTGATTACAGCCTTGAAACTGAGCTCAGGACAGATGCATCACTTACAGCACTGGCAGGTGTTTTGATGCAAAAACATGATAACAAATATTATCCATGTGGTTATTTTAGTCGCACAACTAATGTAAATGAGAGGACATATCCTATTTATGACTTGGAAGTTATGGCTGCAGTCGAGAGTATGGAGTATTTTTCAGATTTAATTTCTAATAAATACTTCAAATTAATTACTGATAACAAAGCAGTTTCATTCATTAAAAGTAAAAAGGATTTGAAAGGTAGACTAAACAAATTTGCAGTAATAATGTTAAACTATAATTTTGATATAACACATATACCTGGATCACAAAATAAATTACCAGATTTCCTATCAAGGTATCCAATCAATCATAAAATAATTGACAATAAAAACATAACAGAGTCTGACATTAATACACTAGAATCTAGTGAACACATAATAAACTGTAATGTAATTAGTTTAACAAACAATATACAGTATAATGTTAGTACAGTACATACTAATGCAGATAATATCAAATTAGATAAAAATTTATTTCATAATAAAAATAAATTTGATAATTTAATTACTGAACAAAATAACGACAATGAGTTGAAACAAATAATTTCTATTCTAAACAATGATAACATTCATAAGTCTATCAAACATAAAATTGATAAATTTATTTTAATTGACAACATATTATGTAAATTTATGATACGTAATAATATACCTAAATATCTCATATGTGTTCCCAGATCAATGATTATGAATATACTGTATCAATACCATGATTTAGCCACTAGTGCTCACTTAGGTGTCAAAAGGACTACACGTAAATTATGCGATCATTTATATTGGCCTGAAATGTCTAAATACATAAAATATTATATAAAATCTTGTATTGAGTGTCAAAAGAGAAAAAGGTTAAGACAGAGACCAATAGGTTTAATGCAACCAATAATTGTTAGTTATTGTTTTGAACAAATAGCATTAGATCACGTAGGGAAGTTAGTTAAAAGTAATGGATATGAATACATTATAGTATTAACTGATACATTTTCAAAATTTGCATTATGTAAACCTGTTGTCAATTGTGGTGCCAAAGCAGTTGCAAACTTTTTATTTTATGATTTAATATGCAGTTATGGTATACTACCGGAGCGCATACTAACTGATTGCAATCAAGCATTTTTAGGTAAAATTTTTACACATTTAAATATATTATTGGGCATAAAACAAATCAAAACTTCAGGTTATTGCCCACATGTTAACTCTATAACAGAGAGATATAATGGTACACTAATTGATTGCTTAAGTATGTTTGCCAATGAAAAACATACCAATTGGTCAAAATATGTCAAACCCGTATGTTATGCATACAATGCTACAGTACAAAGCACTACAAACTATAGTCCATTTGAGATAATTATGGGTAATAAACCTAACCTACCACCAGATTTCAACTTACAGTTACCAAAAATTAAGGGAACAGTCAATGACTATGCTTTAGGGTTAGCACAGTATCTAACAGATGTTAGACTAAAAGTAATTGAAAACCTAAATAAAGGCCATAAACGGGATAAACTCAGATATGATAGCAAACGTAGAGAACATTTGTTTACTGTAGGACAACAAGTATTATTATATGACCCAGCTATAAAAGGGTTACATTATGATAAAATGACAAAACGTTGGACAGGGATATACACTATAGTTAGGCAAATATCACCACTACTATATCAATTAGATTTTAAAAGTACAGCCCATAAGTCAAACATTGTCAGATCTGATAGATTGAAACCATATTTTAATAGAGATATACTGTTTAATGAGTTGACAACAAACCCCAAACCATTCATATCAAGTTTGTTAACACAGCCGATAAGTATAACAAAAAGTGTTAAATACAATAAACAGTTAGTAAATAGCAAACATTTTGGAGATAAAAGACAACAACCAGTGATTCCAAAACAAAATAACGAAATACTGTACTCAACAACCGATTCCAGTGATAGTGAAGCGGAAGACAACAACAATCAAGTAATGTATAATATGTCTCAATCTACTGAATCAATTGATACTATTATCACCCAAATTGATACTACAAGTACTGATACCGACAGCAGTAGTAACGATAGCCCTAATTATCGTACGATTGACGGCCTTAGGCGTAGTCAACGTACACACAATCCTATTAATAGATTAACACTTATGACAATTGCTTGTCTATCTATTATATGTTATGTACCATTGATTGACTGTTTAGCAACTACTGATCCAATCATATGGCATAAGAGTAAAAATCCAGTAGTAAAAGGTATTGAAACTGTAACTACAGTTGTTAATTATAAATCACCTTGTACATTGTTTAAAGAGTTCATATTCAATGAAAAATCTAGTAATGAATTGTATGACTGGTGTGTCAATGAATACGATAATTCATTTTTAAAACCACTAAATAGTTTTTGCACTAATGTTGGTAACAAAGACAGTACTAAATTTGGTTTAATTAGAGAAAAAAGATTTATATTTTTAGGTTCAATTGCATTATTTACTATCATCAGTATAATCACTAGTATAGGTTTAGGTGCCACTGCTGTGATTGAAAATATTAATAATAAGCGTAAAATTATTGACTTAGAGGAAGAGTCGCGAATTGCTATGAAAAATATACATCAATTAAAATTAAATGATAAAATAGGTAAACAGATTTTTGAACAATACAATAACTTATTACATAATATATCAAGTGATGTAATTGAACTGAAAAATGACGTTTTATTTCTCAAAGAGATAACACCAAAAGCTATGAGAGCTATGAGTCTATTGATAACAAGATTACATTATACTAAAACACAAATGACAGAAATTGCCAGAGATTTTAAAAACAATAAAATAAATTATAAATTATTAGATTTATTTAATTATACAGTAAATTGCACTGAATCTTGCCCTCAAGATTTTTGGCAACCATTAAATTGTTATCATGATGAATTAAGACAATTAGTTATTATACGGTATCAAATGAAAATAATTGATACAAAAATGCATGTTATGACTGCCGATAGTTTTGATTTAATACAAAAAGTCAATGATAATAATGTTGAAAAATTATGTCATTCAATATATGTCGGACCTAAAAACATATTGTTTAATGAGATAACAAAATGTGTAAAACCATTGAGAGGTAATAGCATAGATAATGTAAATTTAATATTAGTTCCCAGAGAATCTGAATGTAATATTAGTACTAATTATTTTGATAACAATAAATACTGGAAACGAGGTCAATGTGATGATAAAAATAATTTTGATATTATGGATATCATACAAGTTAAACAAGCATTAAATTATAATTATGTATACTGTAACACATTGAATATTACACTATTTAATCGCGAAATTATGTGCCCACCGGAACCGTTTGTCATACCGGCAAACGAATCATTTAAAATAAGTGATTATATATATGAATCTCAAACATTAAATTTGCATACAGAGCTACATTTTGTACCGATTTGGTCATATACTATCAATCATGTGATTGATCCATATATGAGACAAACAATTAATAATAATTATTTTGCTAAATTAAATGAAAGTATTAACAAAATAAATAGTTATGACACAGTAGATAGTTATTTATACAGTACTACAGGTACTCACATTTTTATAAATTTTATTTTATTTATAATTATAATTTGTATGATTATTGCTATATTATATATTGTTTTTAGAAATAAAAAGTTTGATAATAATATTTGCAGTTATGTTAATCATACAAATGATATTGATTTACAATCAATTCAATGTACCAGTAATGAGACACAAACAGTACCTAAACTATCTAATAAACCTGAAAATAAAATTGTTGTTACTTTTGACAAATAAACAGTTATTTTTATTTTACTAATTATATTTAAGTTTGTTGTTATAGATGGCTAATTATACTAAACATACTACTGATTATAAACGTAAAATTAAACTAAAGATAATACATGAGCGCATCGATACACTGTATGATACGGCAAACAAATTGTTGGCAACTATTCATCAATCATCGGATACAACCAATACTGATGATACTGTCAACTGGGTTTCAAAACTTGAAGTTATTGAACAAACATTAAAAATGATGACAACTATGTATGGCCAACAACAGTATCAACAAACTATTGCTACCGACGCTCAATTGGACACTAAATGTGATAACACTTACACGACAACCAATTATATGCCATTAACGTCACTACAACAACAATATCCTAATTATAATCAATACAACAATTATGACTATTATAACTATTATTATTAGTTTTTTGAATATTTTGTGAATTGATTTATAAAGTAAATCAATTGAAAACTTATTGAATATTTTAGTAAAACTTGTTTTTGTAACTCTATATTATTTTTGATAATTTTGATGTTTTATAATTATATGACATATTATAGTTTTGTAACTTTATTTTTGAATTCAAATGAGTATTTGAATTGAGAGAGAGAGGATTATGTCATGATTTGAATTATTATTATTATATTTAGTTTGAAACTATATGTTTGAATGATATTTAAGTATATTGTGTTGAATATACATGTATTTGATGTATTGGCTGAAAGAGATATCTTTGAGTAGCCAATGGGCAACAAAAATAGTTTTAAGTTTTTATGACCCGACTGTCAACAGTGAGAAACTGTTGTGAGTTTATGGGGCACCGATAGTACAGTTGGAGAGCACAGTCACTCTTGGATTGGCGACCAAACTGTATAGTTATATACCATTTGTATCAATAGATAACAAATCTATTGACTATTACTTTTCAATATATCCAACCAATAAACATATTTTATTAAAACTAAAATATAGTTAATTATTAAGTGACTTCAATAAAGTACCTAGTTCACATAATAATATCCTGACAAATATTAAATAAAACCTAACAATAATAACATTATTAAAAATACTAAGAAATAATATTCAAATAATAAAACATATTTTTTATTATTACAATACTATATGAGATATTTAAAAAAAATAAATTAAATTTATTTAAAAAATATATAATTGAATGCAAAATATGTTTGCATTAAATAACAAACAAACAAAATATTGAATTATATCCATGACTTACCAATAATTTCATGGATTTATTGTCAATAATTTTTGTAAACCAATTTTGTTTGTTTGTTTGTTTAACAATAAGATTATACTTATTATTATTTTATTTTTTTGAATACAATTTTACCCATACAACATAAAAAATCAAAAAAAAAATAAAATACAAATACAAAAATAAAATAAAAATACAAAAAAACATTGCCCATAGCTAAATGTCAATTCAGTGAATAAAAATAGTTAACTAAAAAATATATTTTAATACTATTTAACAGAAAAAATAGTAAAATGTTTCCTAATATGTTTTATTTTATCATATATTTTACACAATAGTGTATTTATTAATTTATTAGATTTATTATCCAAAATTACTTAATAAAAAATATAATATTAAATATTTATACAAATAATCTGCAAACAATTTTTTTAATCATAAAAAACATATAGACAAAAAAATAAAAGTTACATATATTATAGCACTGTATATAAATATATATACTGTATATACTCTATAGCCTTAAGTAATATACAAATTTGCTATTAATTAAAACTTAAGATAATAGCTCTCTCTATCTCTCTCTCTCTCTCTCTCTCTCTCTCTCTCTCTCTCTCTCTCTCTTTCTATATATATATATATATATATATTATTTACTATACATTGAATTTTTTTGGGCACAATTTTTGTGATAAAATAATTATTTTACTGTTAATATTAGTTCAGTCAGTCAGTAGTAGTAGTAGTAGTAGTAGTAGTAGTAGTAGTAGTACTTAAAATTGTTTTTTTTGTATACCACAGCAAAAAAACATATTAAAAGTGATTAAATTTTTAATGTTATTTTTTTTAAAAAAATATCATCATAAAAATAATAATCTGTTTTTTAATATAAAAAAACTATTTAATATATTATTTTTATGTTAAAATAAATTCAATAAAATAAGTAATTTAGTTTTTTTTTGTAAGTGTGATTATAAGATAATTATATTATCTAATAATATTGAAAAAAATGTGTTACTAAAAAAAATTCAATATAAATATATGTTTAGTAAATTGTATAAATATAATATAATATAATATAAATTCAATCAAAAAAAATTTAATACATAAAAAAATAAGATTTGCATTTTAAAGGATTTACTTATTTATACACTTAAGTCACAATAAAAATTTATATAAATATACAGTATATATATCTATATATCTATATATATCAATAGATTTATAAATCTAATTTTAAACATTGTTTTTGATAAACAATTATATTTATATACATTGAAAAAAATATTGTGTATATACTGTTATAATATACTAAACAAACAAAATTAAATAAGATTTACAAAAATATAAAAATAGGTTTCATATTATAACCACAATATAGACATATCAATACATACGGTATACTTACAGTCAAATACACACAAACTATTAGATAAATTCAATACACGTTTCTTGATATTTAAAAGAAAAATAATGTAATATTTTTTTGGGCAAATTATTACCAATTTTTTTGTTGTTGTTTTGTTGATAGAAATAAAAGTTGAATAAGTTTTTTGTTTGTTTGTTGACTTAACATTTTACTTGTATTTTTTATCAAAAATATTTTTAAAGTAATATAGTTTTTTAATAATAACAAAAATATTGCATAAAAATTATATATAAATTTATTATATAATACATTATTTATTTCATTTATATTTATTACATAAAAATATTTTTATTTAATTCTATAAATAGATTCAAAATATTCATAAAATTTTTAAACTTTAAATATATGAATATTTCAAATAATTTTTTTAAAACTAAATTTTATGTGAATAATAACATATGACTAAATAATAAAAATAATTAGTATATTATTAATAATAATCATATTTAAAGCAACAAAAAAATCAATTTAATTAACTTGTAATAAGATTTGACATTGATATATATATATTATATTTACATATATTATTATATTTTACAGATATTTGTTAGATATTTAATAATTTAATAAATATTTTTTTTGTATATAAATACTACAGAATATTATTAGTATTAGCAATAAGTTTAATAAATCAAAATTTATACTTTTATATGATGTATATTATATGTCAAAATTATATATATATATTATTAATAGTTTTTAATATACAGAAAATATTTTAGATAGCAGTATAAAAAATGTTCATTTTTTTTATTTGCAAATTGTTTCAACAAATATCAATAACAATAGCTATTATATCAATAGTAAACATTACAATACATATTGAATTTTTATTGATAAAAACTATATACATAAAATAAAATTATAATTTATTGTTTTTTATATATATTGATAAATATAAAACATTTATATTTTATAAAAGAGTTACTTTTTTGAATAATCAATATAAATTTATTTTATATATATATATATTTACTAACATAATAAATATATATAAAAAACATCATATTTTTTAAAACTAATTTTAAGTACATATTATATATACAGTATATACTGATTGTATTTCAAGCATTACATGCATATAAAATACTTTAGTAATAAAAATTTTGATCATAAAATTGATTAGATTTTTGTTTGTTTGTATATATTATTATTATTATTACAGTATATATACTTTCAATTTCAATGTCTCTAATAATAATATCCAATCAATTTTATTAGTTTATATGCTATTTATATAATATATAAAAGTTATATAATAATTATGATACAAAAATAGTTTCGCCAAATAACATAATATTCATGAAATAGTTTTAATTATAATCATAATTTTTTTTAGTATATATATATATAATTTATTATATAATCAAATAATATTAGTAAATTATATTCAGTAAGAAAAAAATTTATAATTTTTCAAACATATTATTATTATTATTAAATATAATGTAAGATAAATAGAAAAAAAATGTTTTAGGATTAATATTTTATCAATAGATTCAACAAAAAATAAAATTTAATTTAAAACAGTTTATTTAGCATATATTAGATTAGAAATAATTTTGTTGTTGTCGTTGTTGTTGTTGATAATAATATTGAACATTAAATTTCAATTATAAAAGTTATTTTTAAAGACCTAAACAACAACAACAACAACAACAAAATATTAAATTGAAAAAAATGCAAAATTTGCTTATTTTCTTTAAAAAAGTAGAGATTTATTATTTCAATACTATTAGTATTTTTTACAAAAAAAATATAAATATATTTTATTTTTACATTTTTTTAAATAATAAAATTTATTTGATAGGTATGTGCCCAGCCATATGGGACGGGGCTTTATGTTGGTTTAATACATTGAACAATACAATTGCTAGACAACAATGTCCTGAATATATTGATGGCTTCAATCATAATGGTTAGTGATTTTTTTTTTGACTTATTTTTAATGTAAACAACAGTTTTGGTTATTACATGACTGTACTGTATATATATAAAATGTTTTTCTGCATTTTAATTAAAAATTTTGATTATTATTATTTGTCAAACAAACATGCAAGCTAATAAATTAAATTTGAAAAACAATTTAATTATAGGTTTATTTTGCTTGGTATACATGTTTATCATTTTATCGATTTATTTATTTGTTTATATAGTTATTTAAATCTATAATTTTTTTTTAAAGTAAGCATTTTGTCAAATAAACAATATTTTAATTAAAAATAATTTGTCATATATTTAGTGTAATTTATATAATTTAATTAAATATAAAACATATATTAAATACTATACAATATTAAAATTTAAATAATAATAATATTATTATTATTATACAACAGGCACTGCATATAAGTATTGCACAAAAAATGGTACATGGTACTTTCACGATAAAGCAAATAGTACCTGGACAAATTACACTGATTGCATTCCTAATCATCATCATTATAATAATAATAATGAATTGAGCTTAATGTTAATTGTAAGTAATGTGAATCTAGTTTTGAAATTATTTAATTTTTTAGCATGCTTAATTTAGCTAATCAAAATAAATAAAAATGTGATCTATGATAATAATTAAAAATAATTTTAAATTAATAAAAAATACAATCACTTACTTACCCCAACATTATTCACCCACTTATTATATTTATATATTTTTTTAAAAATAATAATAATTAGCCACATATTGAAAATTTTCGTATTATCTCAAAAATTGGTTACTCTGTATCGTTTGTTACACTATTGATGGCTTTCATAATATTAACATTTGTCAAGTAAGTGTCAAAATTTGAAAAATTGTTAAAATTAATTGATTTATTTTTTAAAAAAAATTATTAAAAACTTATTATTTTTTTTAAGTGTTTTAAATACTAGCATTTTTTTTGTTTGTTAAATAAATCTATTGTTTGTTTTTCTGGGGGTTTACTTTTCCCGGTAGTACTGATTAAAAAAAGGGTTGTTTTTCCCCTGGTTTTTTGGAAACAAAATATTTTTTTCATTTATTTAATTACCAGATCTTATTGCAGGCGTTTGCGATGTCCGCGAAATAATCTACATTTACAGGTAATAAATAAATATATAAACTTTTAATTAAATATTTGTAATTTAAATTTAATTAAAAAATATTTACTATAATTTTAAAGAAATATATATTAATAATATTTGTTTGACTATTATATATATATATATATAATTTTTTATATATATATATTTAGCTATTTATGTCATTCATGATCCGGTCGTTTATGTTTTTGACAAAATCATCAGTTGATTCAAACCGTTCCCAACAAAACTGGTTGTCCTTATTATCGCAAACCGATACCAGCCTATCGTTTGTGGCCAACAATTCAACCATCACTGATGATAATAATAATAATAATAATAATAATAATAATAATAATTCGGTAAATATTTTTTTGTAAAAAAAAATTTATTTTTGTTTAATTTTTAAATTTAAATTTTTTATTTTATCATTTTTGTTGTTTGAATTATACTTTATATTATACTTAAAAATAGTTTTTTAACTTAAATACATATTTAAAGTACTCTATATAAATTTTTACATAATAATAATAATAATAATAAATTATTTTAAAAATGATATTTTTAAAAATTATTGTCAATTATACAAATATATATATAAAATAACTGCAAACAAACCAACGAAAATAAATAGATAATATATTTTATTTTTTTAATAATAATAATAATAATGGAAACAAAAATAATAACTAATTGTAGTTTTTGTGTAAAATAATAGTTTAAGACAATGACAACAATAACAACAAAATTATTTTATTTAATACAAATTTGATAGAAAATGTCATGAATTCATGCATTAAAATAACAATAAATATCATATGGTATATAAATTATTAAGATACAGTATATATACACTTATATATATATATATTGATAGATTTTATATACAGTATTAATATATACACACATTATAATTTATTTTGTTTTATTATTTTTTGTTCAAAAAAAAATCTGCTTAGTGTCTAAAATATATAATATTTCTATATTGATAGACAAAGAAACTATATACATATATATAATATATATATATAATATATACTGTATTTTACTATAGTATATATACACAGTATACTTATATATAAACAGTATACTGTATATTGGCTAATAGCCCATTACATTAAGCAAAAAAAATACAAATAATATTATTTATTTTTTTTTTGGTGATATATTATTATCATAATATTTTATGTGTGACGGGGTATTAGTGGTCAGTGATCTAATATACACACATTTATGTCAGTAATCTTATATGTATATATACAGTACAGTATATATATATTTATATATATGTATGTAAATATGTATATATCTATATATTTGGTGCTAAACTATACAGACAGTTACCGCTGCTGATGGAGTAATGGATTTGTTGGGTTGAAATGTGTTTGGGTATCATATTTAGACACATTATCACTACAACAACAACAATATATATATAGTATATTACAGTAGTTTTTGTTGTTGTTGTTGTTGTTGTTATTGTTGTATTTTATTTATACAATATATATATATATATATATATATATAAAATAGCCAAAAAATATAAAGCAATAGTATTTTTTATATCATAAATATACATACATATAATATTATTATTATTATTGATATATACCGCATATGTATTATATATATTTTTTTGGAGAGTATTATCGTTTACTGTCCCTTACTATTTATTTTTATATATTTTTTTTATTTATTTATTTTTTGTTACTATACTTATATTATGATTGACTAAATAAAATCAAAAAACTTATATGTATACAAGTACAGTATATACTGTATATGATAACAAATATATTATTACAATATATATACAGTATATGTATGTTCAATAAACATATATTATTTACTTAATATTGGTTTTTCAACAAAAATTTCAAAATATTTAGATCAATCATAGTTTGTTAAATCAATAGATTTTATTTTACATTAATCATTATTTTATTTATATTTATATATATAGAAAAATATTTATATAAAGTTTACTTAATATATTAATTCAATAACTGTTTTTGACTAAATTGGTTGATACCTATTTATATTATTATTATTATTAAAACAACATCAAATATATTAATTATTTTATAATAAATTATACTGTATTAATTAAAAACAGCAATAATTTAATAAAAAAATAAAAAAAATAGATAATTAATATAATTTAGTTACAATATTTTTTATAAAAATAAAAATATAATATATTATAGAATAATTAATTTTAGTATACTATATAATAATCTCAATATATATATATAACATATTTTATATTATTATTATTATTTAAAAATTCTATATTCTGTGTATATTATTATTAATAGTTTTTATTTTTTTTTGTTTTTTTAAAATTTTATTTTTAATAAATTTTAAAGGCATTTTCATGTAAACTATTTACAACTATATGGCATTATTCATTGGTAGCCAATTATAACTGGATACTTATGGAAGGACTATATTTACATAATTTAATATTTTTGCACATTTTTAACGATAATTCAAGCATAAGAAAATACATTATAATTGGATGGGGTATTTATTATTTATTTATTTATTATTTATTTAAATACTTAATTAAAAAAATCATAATTGATTAATTGATTAATTAGTTAATTAATTAAATTTTTTTAAATATTATAAACAAATTTTTCTATAATATAGATATAGTCTTAATAACTAAATAAAAAAAAAATTTTTTTTGCTAAGTAATTCAATTTAAATTTAATTTATTTAAATTATTAATTACTACCATAATAGGTTTGCCTGTATTATTCATAATTCTCTGGGTAATTACGAGAGCTTTATACGAGGATACATTGTAAGTGGTTTTCAATAAAAAATAAATAAATATTTATTAACAAAATAATATATTTAATTTTTTGTATTCGTGTAATAACAATTAATTAATTAATTAAACTTATTGTCAAATTATGTTAATTTATATTTCTGAAATTTATTACATTAGTTATTAAATTTAATGGCTATAAATAACAACATACAGTACATAAATATGATATATAAATAAATATATATATAGTTAAATTTGTTTTGTTTTTTATTTATTATTTGAAATACGAGAATATTTTCTTAGACATTATAACAATAATAATTTTTTATTATTATTAAATTTATAACAATAATAATAATAACATAAAATTTATTTTTTAACTAAAAAACAGTTTTATTTTACATACATTGATGTATATGAAAATACATTGTTTTTTTTATAAGCAATTTAATGTTTATTATTATTATTATTTTTATATTTATTTTTTGTTATACTATAGATGTTGGACTACCAATGAAGTTATGAAAATATTTTGGATAATAAGAGGTCCTATTACTGCCACAATAATAGTAACTATAATATATTTTTTATGTATATATTTATTTATATAGTTTATAACTATTTATTTTATTATTATTATTATTGTTATATATATTTTTTAGTTATTATTTTTAATAATAATAATCATAATAATAACAATATTATTAAACAAAAAAATTTTTTTTTGTTTCTTGACTCTACTGTACTTAAATTTATTTTTTTTGTTGATGCTATAAGTAATCTCTGGATAATAATAAAAATATTTATAAACTTTTTTTTATTTGTATATACGATATTCAATATTACATATAAACATTCAATATTTTTTTTTATTGTTATCACATAAGTATTATATAATTTATAATAGATATACAGTATATTATTTTATGAATTTGTATATATATTTTTAAATATGTTGTTTTGTGCTTATATTATATATATATACAGTTTATTATAGATAATAAGTTTAAATATTTTTTACATATATAATACAACAACAATAATTATCACTAAAATAAATATAAAAATATAGATTATATATATATATATATATATAAATATACTAAATTGATGGAAATGTTTTTTTCTATAAAAAATAATAATATAAATCCTAAAAATAAAAATAATAATAATATCATTAGATTGGATAGTAATTGAAAATAACTGTTAAGTGTCAATACAATTTAATAAACTCAGTTATACTTTATAAATATACTGTAAATATTATGACAATAATAGTTTGAGACAACAATACTATTTTTAGGATATAAATAGCTAAAAAAATAAATAAATAAATATATTGTGTAATAATAAGTGTCTAGAAATATATATATATTTACTGTATATAATCATAGTATCAAACTTTATTGTCAAAACTAACTTATTATCTAAAATAATAATAATAATAATAATTATTATTATTATTATACGGTATATAAAGTTAATACAAGTATAATATACTGTATAAGTAATATTCCACTCCATAAGTATAGATAAATTTTTTTATTTATTTTTTACTTTTTTTTTAATTATTATTTGTTTTTGTTTTTTTCAGCTAAACTTTATATTCTTCATTAATATCACTCGTGTACTGTTCCTGAAGATGTTTTCGTCATCGGCGGTCAATACGGTTCGCCAATACAAGTATAGGACATGGTTTAAGTCGACATTTATTTTGGTCCCATTGTTTGGCGTTCACTATATGTTTCTATTAGTATTCAATTCACTGTCGGCCCTATCCTACGATATCATTGAGATTATATGGCTTTACATTGATCTACTGTTTTCATCATTTCAGGTAATTTTTTGTTTTGTTTTATTATATTGTATTTATATACTGTATATATATATATATAGTGCCTAAATAATAATAATAATAATTTATTATTATTTTATATTATTAATATTATTACTGTTGTTAATACAGTATTATCATTAGACTACTGCCACTTAATAAACTTTATTATTAATTTTTTGTTTTGTTTATATGATATATCATATCATTAGAGAGAAAAAGTTATTCAATATTTTATTTTATTTTTGGGTATAATATATCTCCTAATAATACTCTAATATATTGAGTTAAATATAAAGTTTTCTCTAATACAGTATTCTGTATATAAAGTTATATATATTATATATATATTAATATGTTATTTATAGAGACATAATTGTCACTATCATATTGTAATTATTATTATCATTAAAATAATAAATCACTAAAAGATTAAAATAGTTATTCAATAGTTATGTTTAATAATATAATACTAATTAGTGGATAAATATTTTTTTAAAAAAATTATTAGTTAAAATAATAAGTTATTTACAATGAAATGCTAATTAATAGTTTTAAAATAGATAATAAAATATATATTTATTTGAAAAAAATAATATATCATTAAATATGTATAAATAGTATTTAAAAATTTAATTAAAATAATAATTTTTAAATTTTATAACTAATATAATAAAATAATTACTTGTTATTATAATTAATATCTACTATTTATATTATAAAAAACAATATAATTTACTTAATAATAAACATTTTAATGATATACTAATATAAATAATAAATTTTTGTTTTTATATAAAATAGATAATTGAATCATATATAATAAATGTTTATTAGTTTTTTAAATAATAAAAAATATATTTATTTATAATTTAATTATATCAAAAATTTCAAGTATATCATAGAAATTTTAATTTTCTTTTTTAAAAAACACATATAAAAATTTAAACGATAATAAAATTAAAACAAAACAAAAAGTTAATAATACTTATTTTAAAAAACCATTAATAAATTTTTAATGGAGATAAAGCATATGATATTTATATACAGAATATACTATATATATATTCTGTATATATATTCTGTATATATATATGGTATATATTGTTAATATATATATATTTAACACATGATAAGCACGTAAATGATAAATATAGCAAATTTTAATATAATATATTTATAAAAAAAAATTAAAAATATTGTAGATATGTAGGAGTATATATATATATATATATATATATATATATATATATATATATATATATATATATATATATATATATATATATAATGTGTGTAAAAATAATTTACTTAACATAAAAAATCTAAATATACTTTAGTATCATACATATATATTAAAAGTTAATATAAAAATATTGGATAATAAAAATAAAAAATACTAAACTAAAAATAAATTATTATATATATATATATATACTGTATATTATATCATATAAAAAGGCTAAAAATAAAACATATAATAATAATAAAATATGTAGTAATTATGATAAATACTAGAATACATTAACCAAACATAAAAAAAATTGTTATATTATTTCCCTTATATTTTTTATTATCATATAAATTGTATTAAAATATTTTTTTAGGGATTTTTTGTGGCACTTCTATACTGTTTTTTCAACGGCGAAGTCCAGGTAGAGCTACATAAGCTGTGGAAAACATGGAATCCGTGCGATAACCGCAAGTGGCCGGCATCGGGATCGGGATACCAGTCCAACAACAACCATACCAACAACAATAGCCACTCGACAGCAACACATATGTCGTATCTGACCCAATCGTTAAGCTATTTTAGTCGGGCCGGCGGCCGAAACTCGTGTTTCTCGACAGTGGCCGTCGACCAGAACGGAGCAGCAGTGGTTACGACAACACAATCGGGCGGATCGTCGCCGACAATATCCCGAAAATTGAGGCCATCGTTTGAGGCCATTCAGCTCAATGAGTCTCAACAGCAGCAGCTCAGGGATGTGAAAACTACTACTACAACTACTACTAGTACTACTGTTACTACCGATACTGTAGTTATTAGGACTGACAGCGATATGAATAATTCAATGGTTATTGTTTATAATAATAATAACAACAACAACAACAAACTGAATCTCAATAATAATAATTTCAATAATAATATTAATAATAATAATAATCTAAATGATAATAATAATGAAGAATCTATTATGTAATCCAACAACAAATATAAATTATATTAATATATAACTATATATTGAATACAAAATGAAAATGTATTACATATTCATTTTGCTTATATGTATTAGCATTTCCTGAATGTGTTTTTTCTTCCCTTAATATATTGTATATATAAGTATTTTGATTAATATTATTATTATTATTAGTATTATTTAATTTCCCAATTTATCAATCGTCCATTTAGTGAGAAATAAATAATTGAATCATCAATTTATTGATGAAATTCCCCCCCCCTAATAATGTAAATCATTAAAAATAATTAAATGATCAAAAAATAAATAAAAGTGTTTATGAATATTTAAAAAAATAATTTTAAATAGTTAAATAATTTTTTCTTAAATCTAATATATATTTAATACTAATATTTAATATATAAAAAAAATATATAAATTGTATTTTCTTGTAAATTGAAAGTATTTATTATGTCATATAATATAGTGTTTTATTAGTATATAATAATAATAATAATAATAATATGAATCTCATTATTGTCTTTTAATTTATTACATTATATGTCACTATTATTATTAGTCATAATTATTATTTAAAAAAATAACTTTTAATTGCTTTTACATCCCGTCAAAAAATAAAATCACAATTTTCACATTTAGATATATTAAAACATATTTTATATAAATTATTATTTAAATGTATTTTTCTAGTCTAACTGAATCTTACTATAAAAAAAATTGTCATTTTTTTAAACGAAAATAATTAATATTACATTTTCACTAATGATAACTAATAATTGTATATAACTTTGTTTTTTTTGGTTGTTGTTGTTATTATTATTATTGTAAAAATAGTTTTTAATTTAAATTATTAGTTTTAATTATTTTTTTAAAAAATAATTATCATGTTGACCAATGTACTATTTTTATTATTATAAAAAATATAACTACTAAATATTAAAACTACTTTTTTAAAATTTAATTTAAATATATATATAATAATATATTTATTTATATTTATCGTTAATAATTTTACAAATGTAATAAATATTTTCATTATTATTTATTTAATCAATAATATACTTACTGTAAGTAAATAAATAATTTATATAAAAAATATATTATTAATTGTATTTTGATATCTTAATAACATATTACTACTAATAATAATAATACTAATTATTATATTGATAATAATAATACATGGAAAATATTTCAATAATCAATCAAATTTATTTTATATTTAATATTTATTATATTGATATTATTATTAATATATTAATTAAATACAATTGCTATTGCAATCAAATATATATATATATATATATATATATATATATATATATATAATTCAAGTACAATAAAATAATTGAACCAAAAAAAACAAAAGTTTATACAATATTTTTATAGTTATAATACTAATAATAATAATACTTAATATTAATATATAAGTATACTAATAGTTACAATTTAGTTATTATTATATTGTACTTATAATATAACATTAGTTTTATATTTTATAACAAACTTATTACAACAACAAAAAAGTTTACAAAATAACAAACTAACTAAACATATTGTATATATTTATATAATAATCAAATATCCTGTAATTTATTTTGTTTGTTTGTTATTTTTTATCATAAAAATTTCTAATACTACTTATATATATATACAGTATATTGTCTCTATTGTATATACTTATTAAAAAAAGTATCATTAAAAAGTAAAATAAAAAAACAACTACATTTAAATAACATAATAAAAATCATTGAATATATTATTTTTAATATAAAAAAAAAATTAGTGTCATTGATATATTCAATAGACCCCCACTAATACTACTATAATACTGTAATAATAATTGGTAGGCAATCATAGTAACACATCCTCTTTCAATGTTAATCATCAGCAAAAATAAAAATAAAATCATAAAAAACAGCTAAACAGCAAAAATCAATTCAATGATTTATGAATTAATATATAAAACATATAACTAAACAATATATATATATATATACATACTGTATATTACAGTATAATATATATATAATTATAAACTAATAAACTTAATAATCATAAGAATCATTAAAAAAAAATAATAATATGAAAATAATAATAATTTAATAATAATTATAAATTTAAATTTTTAATGTTACTATAAGTACAGTATATGTATATTATAACTTATATATGATATATTAGTGTATATATATTATATATTAATATAATACTGTATATATATTTATACTTATAATAATACTGTATATACTTATAATATAACAGTACTTATAATATACAGTATTCAATGCAAACGTTTTGTATGACATAAACTATAATAATATTACATTATATTTACTGTTATACAGTGTATACTAATAGCTTGAATGACAACATCAACACAAATACAACAATAAATATTGTATTAATAATAATAATAACTAATAACTAATAATACAAATACTTTATATACAAATATAAACCCAATGTATAGCCAATTGATTTGAAAAATCTATGGATCAAACACTAGTTGATGACAACTATTGGTTCATTCAATTGGCGACCAATTTATTAAGTTATTCACTAATATTATTACCGTCGGCACTGTTGGTCTATTTGGTCAACAATGGTCTATGTCATCGATCGGGTAATTATTTTTTTAAATACAAATCAATCAAACATATCATATGCTAAACAATATCTCTCTCTCTCTCTCTCTCGGCTACCGATAATTATCTCGCCGATAGTCAGCGACAACTATTTGGTCAAATTGTTTGTCTACGGCGGCAGCGGCGGCGGCGGGACCACCAATAAGGACATCCACAACAATATCATCGGCGATAACGATGACGACGATAATGACAGACTATTGCCCGTAACTATCGATACGGCCGTCAATAATGGTCGTCAACAGCAAAACAAATTGACCAAATGGTGGTCACAGTTTGGCGGCCGACGGGCAACACTTATGCTCTACTGTTTCGCTGGTCTTCAGGTTTCGTATCTCAGTTGGGGTTTACTTCAGGAGAAGATAATGACCACTGAATACACGTTTCACTACAATATATTGAGTATTTAAAACAAACAAACAATTAATTAATTATTATTATTATTAAAAATCTCATCTATGGTTGTACTTTGATGTAGATGTAGATGACATTAATCATCCGTCAAATAGTGGACTAAATCCAACCATCAAATCATCGACATATCACCAGAAGTTTACAAACTCACAGTTTCTTGTATTAGTCAATAGGGTTCTGGCATTTATTATAGCATTTGTGGCGTTAAATATCAGACAACGGTCCCCAACTAATAGGTCCCGATATGGTGGCGGTCAGCCACCGCTTCATCAATATATCTACTGTTCCCTATCAAACATATTGAGCAGTTGGTGTCAGTACGAGGCACTCAAGTTTGTCAGTTTTCCCACTCAGGTATGTCTACTGTACTGTACTTTCCCTGATAGTGGAGTTTTATGAGAGAGAGAGAGAGAGAGACATTACCGTAACTTTTATTGACTATTTTTTTCTACACATACAGGTGCTGTCCAAGGCCTGTAAGATAATGCCAGTGATGCTGATGTCGCAGCTGATTGGCGGCAAAAAGTATCGTACAGTCGAGTACTTGTTCGCCATTTCCATATCGTTTGGTATGACATTGTTTCTATGGACCGATCGATCGGCTAACGCATCGCACGCCGCCGCCGCCGCACACCACTCATCTGCGGATGCAGCGCCATTGGCCAGTGAATCGGGTTCGGGTCAGCAATACTATGGCGGTCTATTGATACTAATATTGTATCTGACATTCGACTCTTTTACATCCAACTGGCAGACCGTCCTATTCGACAAATACAAGATGTCTACACTGCATATGATGGCCGGCGTTAACTTCTTTTCAATACTGTTAACATCGACGTCACTACTAGAACAGGGAGATCTCGGACCAGCCTTCCAGATGGTCGTCAACAATACCAGTCTGCTAACCGATTGTCTACTATTATCAATGTTTTCGGCTGCCGGCCAACTGTTTGTCTTCTATACGATTTCGACATTCGGTGCACTAGTATTTGTTACTATTATGACACTCAGACAGGCCATAGCCATACTATTATCCTGTATAGTCTACAATCATTCACTGGCACCTGTAGGTCTCATTGGTATTATTATTGTTTTTGCCACACTTTTTACGCAAATCTATTGGAAATCCAAATCAAAAGGCAAAAGATGATTATATAAAACAATACAATAATCAATACATTATTTTTTATCATTAAAAAAATGTGTGATTTTTGTTGTGATTAACTAATTAATTAATTAATTAATTAATTAAGATCTGATTTACTGGTACTGGATTTTACCGAAGTTAACCAACTATTTACCGGTACTACTATTTATTGTTATAAACCGTATTATTATTAAACAGTTGTAAAATGATATACAAAAATAATTTTATCATAAATTTTGTTTTTTTTAGTTGTTAAATATTTATACAGTATATTATAATAATGTTTTAATTGCATATAACTTGCAATTATTTATATATATATGTAATTTAATATTTTTATTTTTCAAGTTATACTTGTTGTATAAATTTTTATATCAAATTGTTTATATAACATATATATATATACAAATATTTTAGTAATTTAGAAAATTTTATATAAATTTTTTAAAAACATAATATTTTTCATAACATTTATATAATATAATCAAGTTATAATTATTTATTTAAATATTTATTTTTTAATAATTTATAAATATTATTATTATTATTATTCATAATTATTATTATACAGTAGAATGCATTTTAATATAAACATTATTATTATTATTATTATTAATAATTATTTATTTGATTTATTTAAATAGTCTAATACATAGTATTGACAATTTGACTCATTTTTTTAAAATACATAAAATAAATTTTTAAATTTTTTTTATATACAAACAAATACAATAATAATAATAATAAAACTATTAAATTTTGATTTGATTTTATTTATAATAATAATAATAATAATTATTATTATTTAGTTATAATGAGGTTTTGGTCCGAAAAGTTTTTTTCTTCTTTTCAATACGTCTTCAGTGGCATTCAATAGTTGTTGTTTTGATTTCATTTGATTGACAGCAATAACATGATTGATATTATCATCATTGGATCCACGATTACTATCTGGGTTGTCATCATCATTATCATCATCAGCAGCAGTACCAGTAGTGGTGGTCACCACTGTATGACTGGTATTATAATTGCAATGACTGTCCACCTCCTCCTCCTCCTCTTCCTTCTTCTCCTTTCGTTGTCGATAACTGTTCATCTTTTGGTCATTTTTTCGGGTAATATATTTCCATACAATAAGACAATAGCCGATAATTATAATACTTATTAGTATTATTAAATACATTTAAGCCGTAAGTGTTGTACTAATAAAGGATAAAATTGTATTATTTTTTTTTTGTTGCAATTAAATCGGATTTAATATAATATATAAATTAATAATAATTTCGTATATATTATATACAGTATATATATATATATATATATATATAACAATAACCGGCAAAAATTGTTGTTTGAATTATTAACTTATTAATATACCAGTAATTAATGTATTGGTATATATATGTTTAAATATATATAAATATAAACTTGAATATATGATGATAAGTTTATTTATTTTTTTAATTAATTAATTAAAAAACAATATAAAGTCATACTGTATACATTTATTTGTATGATGGACTATAATATTCATAGGGCACCGTTAGGTATTGATTCAACCCCCACCCCACCCCACCCGATAACATATATATGTCTGTGTGTGTGTGTGTGTGTGTTTATGACACACTTGTAATTTAACTTGACGTCCAATTAGCTTATGTATGTCCTATTAGTCCCAAAATACTAATATACAGTATATACTGTATATACTGTATATATCCCGGGATTATGTATAGTATAAAATGTTATTGACTTTAATTTTGTTTCATCTCAATAAAAATCACTACAACAACTACTACTACTACAGTACTTAATCATGCAATTAGTTATTTTACAACAACAACAAAAAATAAATTAATACTCATTAATCATTTACCAATTTGTTGTCAATTACCAAATTAGTTTTATTGAACTTTTTTTAAATAGTTTTTTTTGTTTGTTCAATACTTATGTCCCAATTTTTTTTTGGTAATTTTAATTTTATAAAACTGATAAACTGTTTGGTTATAGTTTTTTTAATGGGTTTATTTAGACAAACAGTTAACTATCTAACAGTATAGTTGATATAATAGTTTGAATTAAGTAATACCTCTTTATATATATAATTTATCTTGATAATTTTTCAGATTATTATTAATTTTCCAATATATATAAATATATATAGTATTTATAATTATAAACTATATATAAAATTTTTGAAACAAGAATATTCTGTGAGTAAAAAAAACATTATAATAATTATTCTAATATAGAAAATGTATTTTTTAATAAAATTTGTTTATTAATAGATATATAATTGAAATTAAAATTATTATTATTTTTTTTAGAAATGACTAAAATGACAAACATTTCGTTGTTTAAAATTATAATTATGTTTATTATAATATTAATAATAATTGTCGACAAATCAATTGGTAATCAATTTTATCCAAACACTCGTTATGGTAAGCGATCTATTCATACTAGAAATTCATTGAACTATTTGATCGAAACTAAA
This sequence comes from Oppia nitens, assembly GCF_028296485.1. NCBI lineage: Eukaryota > Metazoa > Arthropoda > Arachnida > Sarcoptiformes > Oppiidae > Oppia > Oppia nitens. The sequence continues at coordinate 10,055,322 of NW_026533210.1, read as the reverse complement.
CCGAAACCAAAATCGTTGTGTAAGTATTTCTATAAATTATTAAAAAAATAATATTTTTTCAAAATTAATTAAAAATTAATCTATTTTTCAACAACAAAAAAAACAAACAAAATCTTTAGACGATATTATATTGAATAGTAAAACAAAACGATTTATCGACAATAATCTTGATTTAAATCTAGTCTGCAGTCATACACATGGCGTACATTATAAATGTCTTCTACAGGAAAGTGATTGATTGAAATTAAGAAAAAAAAATTTGATTAAAAATTTGATTAATTACTTAACTATTAAATTAAATAATAATAAATTATGGCAGCAATTGTCATAATTTTTAAAAAAATATATATATATATCATATATAAAAGATTTTAATTATTATAAAATAAAAATTTTATGATTCATACATATCTCTAATGATAATAATTTAATGTATTTTTTTGTTTGTTTGAATTAATATATATTATTATATGAAAATTGTTTTACAACTATATAATTAACTATATAAACATTAATTAAATTACTGTACAAAACAATTATTTAATAGTTAAAAATAATAATAAAATTATTGTACAAAAAAATATATGGATTTAATTAATTAAACAACAATTGATTTCTTGAGTATAAGTGCAGTCACTTGAGAGCCACTGCGGCCGCCAAAAGTGATGGTCGGCGTCGGTATTTCGTCGACCAATCGGAAGCAATACTGGTTGTTGTGGTCAACACTACCGCCGCCGCCGCCGCCGCCACTGTCATCGACGACCCGTAAATCACGTATTAATTCAGTTTTCGTAAAATTACACGACATTATGATGAATACGGACTCCGAGGTCATCAGATTCTGGAGAAAACATCGATACTTATGGCGAATGTCGTCCAATTGGACGCCAGGCTGAAGACATACGGCATCATAGGTTCCCTTATCTACCAGACAGTCAAACGTCTGGCCAATTAAACAACTGTTAGCCGATCGTCGGCTACTGTTGTCATTGTCATTGTCGCCGAGTATATCGTACACTTCAAAACAAATGTCGGCCACTTTATTGGCCAGTTCGTTGGCCGCAAGTAGTCGTCGGCACAAATCTATGGACGTCGACGAGTAATCAATACCGACCAGTCGTCTGTAGCCATGTTTGGCCAACTCTAGCAACATATAGCCATTACCGCAGCCAATGTCCAATATTTTTGATTGTTGTTTGTTGTCGTCATCGGTAGTGGTCAGGTGTCGGCAAATCCATTGGACAATTCGTTGGTTATTCTTGCGGCCGAACCAGACATCACCGGAATCTTCAAATTCTTCAAAGTTTTTCAACTCTCGTTCGTACCATTCATTCCAGTAGTCTTTCGTACCGATAACTGATCCACTGATGGTGTCTTCATCGCTACCACTACTACTCATGACTGAAAACACGTGTCCACAAACAAAAAACACGTGTAAAATATAAACACAATTTGTTGTATTTGTTTTGAAATTTTTTTTTATAATTAAAAAAAAGTATTATTTAAATAATAAAATCGTATAATTTATGTAAAAATTTTGTTCAATTAGTTCAATAGGATTTCAATGTAGTAGTTCTACACATAAAAAAATAAATCATATATTACTGTATTAGTATTTATTATAAATGTGTAAAACATATGACTTTATTTATTTTGTGTGTGAATAGAGTTGTTAATCGAAACATTTTTTTTTTGAAAAAAAATTATTGAACCAAAACCGCAAACGTATAGTACAGTAGTTTAATACTGCATCCATTGAAACACTTTAGATTTATTTTTAAAAAATTAATTTTTTTTTAATTTTATCGTCAACTTTGTAAAGGATATATATATATACATATATAGATTTAAATTAATATTAATGTTTTAAACTTTTTTTTATATATTTAAACAAAACATTCAAAGTTATACACATTTATTTCCCGCTATTTTTTACTGCTACCATACAGTGAGTGTGTGTGAGATGGGGGTCGGGGGGGGGGGTTATGGGGTACACACAAAACGGTTGGATATAAATACCCCGAAATCGTTAATCTATTTAAAAAAAAAACAGTTTATTTAAAATTTTAATTTCATTAAACCGTAACCAAACCGTATTCACTACTCTATTGGTTTATCTAACTATAGTCGTAGACATCGACAGTAGTTTTGGTTTCAAAGAGAGAGATATCACCGCATAATTTGATCCACAAATCACTTGTTGTTGTTATTGTTGTGTATATCATCTCTACCACCAATAAAAAAATGTCTTCACCGTCATTGCCATCGGATGTCGACTGTCTGGTCATCGATTCGGGAAATTTGTTGACACTGGCGGACATCAAACGCAAGGTATCCATACTTCCCAACGAAGAGGTATATCATTGAAAAAACCATTGGAAGTGATTATAAACTAAAATTGATTGATCGGAACAGTTGGCCAACGGTATGCTACGAGTGGTCAACAAATGGCAACAATCATCGGGAGCCAGAATATCGGGCCGGACAGCATTTGTGGCCGATGACAGTAATCAGGCAAACAGTTTGCTACTGTCCGCCGATAGACAGTCCTATCGGATAACTGTCAAACTGTTTGTCTTTGACGATGTCTGTTGCGGCGGTTGTGGCGGCGGCGGCGGCACTACTACTGCCGATTGTCCGTCATTGGCCAACGGCGTCGACATAGTTCTCGATCAGTTAAAGATCGCGGCAATCGATTCGCTGATCCTATCGCTGCCGAATCGGTCGACAAAACTATCGTTGGACGACATCAAACCGTTCTGGAGTTGTGCCGAAACATTCCTCCGCGACGGCCGTACGGCACAGTTAGGTATTAGCGATATGGATACCAATCAATTGAAACAACTGTACGAATGGTCAGCTAATAAGCCATCGACTAATCACATCAATCTCGACGCCTGTTGTGTAATACCCGAAGATATGAGTGCTTTTGCCAAACAAAATAACATACAATTGCTAACACATAACGACCCGAAAGGTATACATAAATCCATTGATTCAATAATTATTGTGATATTTACCGCTAATTAACCGTTGTTTTCGTTGTTTAGACTTTTTACCCGAAGAACGATTCCGTGAGATAGTTGCCGGCATTGTCGGCGACGCTGATGACGGTTGCCATCAATGGCGGCGCCAGTGGATCGCCAGATATTCAATTATTGTGTCCGGTAAGGGTATACTACAGAATAAGGGCTATATATTGGCCGCAAAACGGTGTCCGCAGTAAAAAAAATTATCCAATATTTTATATATACACGCAATGGCAAAAACGCTCAGCAATTTTATTATTATTATTGTTACCTATTGTTACAATTTTTTGTTATTATTTTTTAAAAGATAATTATTAGTTAAAATAGTTATAATATAAATGTATTTTTTTTAAATGTTGTTTTTTTTAATTATCTAATTGTTAGCTGATTTAACCGTAAGCAAGCATTTTATATCTATAATCATAATAGAGATACAGTATATAAATAGTAAAAATATTATTATTTTTTAAAATCACTAAATGATATATAAATTAGTTTTTTAATCATATTTTTAACTCATTATTAACTATATATATATATATATATATATATGTTTGTTATTATTTAAGTAAACCTACGATTTTACCGTAATTATAGTTAATTGAATGAAACAAAAATGATATTATTATTATTAATATAAAAAATCAAAACAAAAAAATTATTTTTTAAAACAAAAATATATATCTATTTATAATATAAAAAAATGTAAAAAAAACTATTTTTTTCTCTCTCTTATTGTGTGTAAGTGTTTGTGTGTCTCTTTAAATCTCTTCGTAAAACTTTGTCTCCCGACTCACTTCCGGTCCTAAAAACTCTTCGAGACGGCGCTGTTCATCATCGGCGGCGGCGACATCATCATTGTTGCCATCGACGACATCACTGGAGGCCAACTTTTTCTTCGACTTTGTCGTCGACGAAGACTTTTTCTTTGTCTTTGATTTTGTTTTACCGGTACTTTGTTTTCTATGATTCGATGACTTGTTGGTAGTCACTGAACCCGATTCGCTGCCAATTTCCGATGTGTCGGCACTGGTGGTGGTAGTAGTAGTAGTCGAGGTTAACGTTGTTGATGTGCTGCTGACATCGCCACCATTAGTGGCCGCCACTATTGATGGTCTATAATGATGATTGTCACTGTTGTTTGGTTCACTACTATTCAGTGCACTTATCGGAAATATCGACTGCTGTTGTTTACTGGTGGACACAATTGGTGTCCGATTTTTTTTCTTATCAACAGTTTTAGTAGTATTAGTATTATCAAAGTCATTGTTGTTGACAATCAGTTGCTGTTTGTTGGCTTCTAGTAGATCAGCGACAGTAGAAACGGCAGTAAATTCATTGTCGGCGGCGGCAGTTGTCATCATCGGCAGCTGATCTTCAGGATCTAATTCTTCCTGATATTTGGCTACCATTGGATTGTTTGCTGATAATTCGTTATCACTATAATAATAATAAAACAATTTCAATACAATATTTTGATTTTTTTTCAGATAAATACCTATCACTTTCATCGTAATTATTAACATCATTGGCGGTGGCGTTGTTGATGGCATTGAGTGGTTCGTCAAGAAACTGTCTGAACGATGTCTTTTCGTCGTCGGGAACAAAGTCATCGACATTATTGACAATTGATTTAGTATTACCGCTACCGCCGCCACCGATATTAATAATTGACTGACTATTACTACTATTAGTTTTATTGGGATTATTATTAGTAGTATTTTGATTGTTTGCTACAGACTTTTGCATCAATGATGAAGAGTTTAAGTTAGTATTTGCCGAAAATTTAGGCGGAAGTGGATTATTGGCGCCAATTATAATACTGGGCGACGGCTTATTAACCATCGGCTCATTAGTATTACCGATATTACTATGATTGCCGGCACTACTAATTGCCAATGCTTTCTGTGCCAAACTCGATGGCATGGATTTACTTCGGGACGGCGGTTGCTGTGATGGCAACGACGGCAAACCGTTTTGCGAATCCGTAACTTTATTGGACATCTGATCGGCAATTCTTCGCCTCCGATTAGTCAACAATTCTAAAAATAGATCATAGTTTTGGTCATCCGATTCTTGCAATGAATCCAATTCGTCGCTAGTGGTCTGCATTTCGCCTAAATTTGTCTCCAATTGTCCTAACAATGTCTGACGTTGCAGATGAAGAAATGGTAGATTGAAAAACTTATGCAAATATTTCAGACCGAATCCGTTACGCATCGACGACTCCGAGTATCTAATCTGTCGGTCGATGTTATTGTCGTTGCCGTCGTCAGCGATAACACTATCGATGAACGACCGGACCTGATCTTCCGAAACGCACCGATGATGACCCATATCGCGATGATTGGCCAAAACAAGGACAGGTATTTGTTTGGGTATTCTGTCCAACTCTTTCTGAATGTACTCGAATGTCCATTGTTTGGTCATATCCATTACCAATATAACACCATTGGTTCCCTTATAGACATCGACAAACTCGGCATCAAGACATGGCTGCTGGTCATCGTCGACAGCGTTAGAGGCGGCGGCGACTGAGTTGTTAACTACAGATTTGTTATCCAATTTCAATGAATCCAAATTCTTCTTCTTTTTCTTTCCTTTGTCCACTACATCCCAGATCTCTACTTTGACCACATCGTCGGTTGCCTTATAGTTCCACTGAATACTTGCCACCTAATCGATTGGATCAGATGACCATCAAAATTATCATCATATATATATATATAATATACCTGTATTTCATCGGTGGGTACGTAATCGTCTTTGAACTGAAGTCCCTGTAATCGCAAGAATAGCGATGTTTTGCCGACATTTCGGTCGCCTTTAATGATAATCTTCACTATTTTAATATAAAATCAGACGAATAAATCATTAGTTCATCAATTGGTGACATCAAAAGATGATAATAAAAATAATTACTGTTATACTGGACTCCTTTGGCAAACTTTCGCTGCAATAGCTGATCCATTGGCGACACTCCGTGCCGGAGGCCATCAATTGTGGCCGACTGTGGCAACTGATGATGACTGTTGCTTGTGTTATGAATGTTGTCATTATGAGTGACCAATCGTTTGAGTGCCGAAAACATTATCTATTGTTTGTTTGTTTCAACCACTTCTTGGTTTTTAACATGAAGTGAAAGATGAGCTAATCTTCTTCGGCCGACCGAAACATTTTTGAACCACAAATTAAAAAGTGGACTAATCTTCGGGTGTGTGTATCGGGTGATGATATCGGGTGACCAATGATGTGATGATCTAAACAACAAACAAACAAACAATCAGATGATTGAAATGTCTGACACCTATCTCTCTCTCTCTTGAGTTATAAGCGATAATAATAATAATAATAACTAACTATTGAGTGATAAATATATGATATTTTTAATACATAATAAACAGCTGTTTTGTTGACAACCAAAACACACGTAATTAGAGTGTAGTGTATGTATAGTATGTATAACACGTCAACAATGTTTGCGTAAACCAATGGATGGCAATCATTGATATTAATATTAATATTAAAATACACAATAAAAGCGCTATTTTTAAAAATAATTAATTTTTTAATTTTTATTTATTATTATTTAATAGTTGTTTATTAATTTGTTTATTAATTTAAACAAACAAACAAACACAAAAATATAAATATTGAAAAAAAATTATTAATATTTATTTGATTTATTTTTTTTCTATAAAAAAATCTTTAAACAAAAAAAAATGATAAAATATTATTAGTTTTACTAAATTTTGATTTTGAGTTTTATTGTATAAAAAAATAATAATATTTAATAATAATAATAATAATAAAAACTGTAATAACTTAATACAGTATACAATGTTATATTAAATAATATTAATAGTAATAATTTTTTTTCATAAAATTAGATAATTAGTAAAAATATTTTATTTTCTTTAAACTTGTATACCCATTATATTTTATTATTAGTAATACAGTCTAATTAGTTAATATTAGTTTATATAAACTGTGAATATATTATTTGGACACATAGTTGTTTGGGTATGTATTGCATTATACAATTTGTATATTATATTACACTTTAATAGATTTTTTGAAAACTTAAATTGAAATATATTTAAAAAAAAAAATATTTTACATACTATGAACATACAGTATGTTTTTTATTTTTGATAAAATAATATTTGTTAATGATTTTAGTAAAAATTAATTTCAATTTATTTTATTAATATTAAAACCAAATTCAACATTAGTTGAACTTTATTATTATTATTATTATTATTATTATTATTATTATTATTATTATTATTATTATTATTATTATTTCATATATATAATAGTCATCATTAAATGCAATTATGCAATGATTTTTGATAATATTTATGAGTTATGTAATAATTTATAATTCATATAATGAAACTAATGGCAAAATTTTTGTAAATTAAATAATAATTATGTAATAATTTATAATTCATATAATGAAACTAATAGCAAAATTTTTAAATTAAATAATAATTATAATATAATAAATCAATAGTTTATTGTATTAAAATATTTTTGCTTTATCTTATTTGCAATACATTGTGTTAGTATAGCATAATAATTGACGATTTTTTTAAAACAATGATTATTCAATAAAACATAGACATACGCCAACTAATTAATAAATATAACAAAAAAATAATAATTTGTTTAAAAAGCAATTTTTGTTTATTTGCTAATCAATATCTATAATAGTTATCTAAATAAATGTCAGACACAAAAAAAACAAACAAATAACATAAAAAGTCTATATATGAAAAATAGATAATAAATTCAAAATTAGTGATTATAATGATAATAATCCTAACAAATGATTTTTAAATATAGTGTAAAATCAAACCAAAACATTATGTAAATATATCAAGCATTTAGAGAGAGAGAGAGAGAGAGAGAGAGAGAGAGAGAGAGAGAGATGGATGGATGGATAGGGAAATACATTATTAATACCAATATCTACAACAATTGACAGTAATTTTCTATTATACATACAATATAATAGTATAAAAAGCCAACTGAGAGGACACACCAACAATAATGCAAATGCCATATAAAATGATATAACCATATAAACTGAATGATAAATAGACGGATGACATTCATGTGTGTAAACTAATTGAGGGACAGACAGTATGGATGCGAGAGAGAGAGAGAGAGAGAGAGAGAGAGAGAGAGAGAGAGAGAGAGAGAGGAAGTCATCTTCTCACACGTGTATACCCCAAACCATCTCTCATACAACCCATACAATCCCATCTAATAGTCATAGTCTCTATCTAACTATCTATCCGTGAATGAGATGATACCCTACAGTGTGGAGTACTATACTGTATTGTATGGTATGCTAAACCATACAATACAATACAGACAGTACAGTGGAAAGGCTGCTTTAGACAATACCCCCCGTTTACTGCGTTGTCATATGATATCTGTTTTGTGTAACCATTTTTTGAAATGCGTGTGAAATCCTGAAAGTTTTTCATTATATTTATATATATATATATATATATATATATCTATAAAACGCTTAACAATTCAACAAAAATTTGTTTGAAAGGCGTGCGTAAGGCTTTCCTCCTCTCTTTCTTTCTCTTTCACTCATCCCTGTCCTCTCTCTCTCTCTCTCTCTCTCTCTCTCTCTCTCTCTCTCTCTCTCTCTATCTATCTATCTCTCTTACTTAATACTTATACATAGTAGTAGTAATAGTAGTAAACAATATAATAGGTTAACTTTAAAATGATAATATTGTGTCTGTCATACGCCCGGGTATTAACTGTATGACAATCAATAGTACTGTATATATATAAATAATATGTGTGAACAACAATATATCGTATACCAAATATATATATATGAGTATTAACCGCAAGCGCCCACAAAACTATAGACACACTCAGACACACACACACACACACACACACACACACACACACACACACACACACACACACACACACACACACACACACCGTTAGCATAGGTCCATACCCGAGAAACTACTACTCCTACTACTATTACTACTACAGTATATCTATTTCACACTCACTTTTGCACAACAATTAGCACGTGTTTGCATTTTATTTTCAATATCAATTGGTATCACAATTGGCATTAGCATTGGTATTATAATATTACTAATTCATATCATCCCATTTCAACAATATAATGTAAATTACAATATATATACTACAGTTTGTATATTACCATACAAACAAACAATTGATTATAATTTATACACTATGTACCGGGGGTATATATATATATATACTAAATTTGTGTGAATTAATTTTTTATTTAATTTTATTTTTTGTGTGTGTGTTGTATTGTGAATCTCTCTAATAATACTCGTTTAAATATAATTTAAATAAGTAGACAATCACTGATAATACCCGTGCAAAGTGTGTGTGTGTGTGTGTGTGTGTGTGACTATATGTTTGTTTTTTGTATATATTGTTATTGAGATAAATGTAATCCCAATGTATTACAGTGATATATATAAATAGCATTTAATATTTATTAAATATTAAGACTATGTTAAATACATATATATAAATACAGTATTATTCATACATATGGTATTATGCTATGTTTTTTTAAATAGAAAAATAATAATTATTATTCATTATAATAATCATTAAATTTCGATAACATGTGATATAATTAGTAAAATTTATAATTTAGATTTATTTTTCTGGTATTATTAAAACAACATATTAGACAACAACAACAACACTGTTATAAACAATTTGCTTAAAAAAATATTAAAATACATAACTATTTTAAATATAACATTTATCACCAGGATTACTGTAAATATGATATTTATACATATAATTTAATTATTGTATAAAATAGTCGATTGATGTTAGTGTGTGTGTGTGTGTGTGTGTGTTAAGTTGTTATATAAAATTATATATATAGTAATCAGTGGATATGGGGGGTCAATGGGGTATAAAAATTACTGTTAAAGTAGTGTATAATATTTAAATAACACACACACACACACACACACACACACACTATAAAGATGACATTTAATCGTAAAAATGACAGTTAAAAAACTACATTAAGATTTATGATTATACAGGGAATACAAACAACAAAAAATATAAAACTAAACAAAACATTATACTGTATAACTTATATACATATTATTTATATACAATGCATATTTTATATATATTTATATATATATATACAAAACAAAAATACAGTATATGTATTACATGAATATTATATTCAATTATTATTTATTATATTTTTCAACAAAAAAAAATAAATAAAAGGATAAAACAGACATATTTTTGTTGTTTGTTGAAACAAAACACAGACAAACAAAACAAAAAATAATGATGTGTTGAGACATTGAGAGATGATTTAAGTGGATATATATATATAATTTATATATATATAAGCGGATAATTAGACAGTAGGTTATGTGTGTGTGTGTGTGCTGTTGTCTATCTATCTCTATAGTACTGTATATGTCCTAACAATTCATAGCTCATGTGTGTCACACAAGTTATTGCATGGAAAATGTGAGGCAAATATTATATATATATATATATATAATATACAGTATTATTGAATAGTTGAATAGCATTCCTATGGTTGTCAGTCCGGGAGAGACACTCTGACTGAGAGGACAACCCATTTATCGATCCGACTGATGGATCCAATGCCAGAGTGTCGACGATTGGATGGCTCAGCCTCTCTCTCTATGTGATGATAACTGATGAGAGAGAGAGAGAGAGAGAGAGGCATTGCCTACCAGTGCATGCTTTTGCCATACAATATATATAAAAATATATAACAAAACCTATACTAAAAATTTATATACAACATCACACACACACACACATACAGTACATACATATTGAAAATATCCACAGTTTCCCTGAAATGGTACTTTGCCTTTGAAACGCTGGGCACACACATACATGTACGGCACGGCATACATACATGAGCTCTACAAGTGAAAAGCTGGAAAATACTTTCTAAACTACAGTATATATATATGTGTGTGTTTTTAACTAATAGCCTCCAATACAGACACACTCACACACATACAATAGTACTGTACAATCATTTTATATATAATTTATTATTATATAATTAATTGATTAAAAATTAGTAGTTGTTTGATATTATATATATATATATAATTTATATGGCATTTAATCAGTGCCGGGGAGTAGTAGGAGGAGGAGGAGTAGGTAGTAGTGGTGTTGTTATTAAAAGTCATATGTGTGTTGTGTGCACCAGAAAAATGTTACTAAAAAATAATAATAATAATAATAATTACTATTATTATTGATATCATCAGTCATTAAGATTATTATTAATACTAATACTACTACTACTACTACTAATAAATTTTAAAATTTATATATCTATTTATTGTGTATATGTTTTGTGTGTGTGTTTTTTCATCAGTGACCGCAAATTTGTTTGGTTTTTTTTGTGTGGCTATTTATCTATCTATCTATTTGTTTGTGACCGCAAATTGAACCCGACCAATTAACTTAACCAAAAAACAATAAATAAATAAATAATACATAATTAATGGTAAGTAATTGAATTTGTTATTTAGCATATATTTTTTTAAAATTTTTTATTTATTTATATATAATAAGTTAATGTATTGGAAAAAAATTATTGCATTTTTTTATAAATAAATAACAAGTATATTATTATTATATATATATTTTTAACAAACAATTATATATATATATATATATATTCCTTTATATTTAGATTACTACTGTTAACTACTACTACTAATATTAATAATAATAATAATAATAATAATAATAATAATAATAATAATAATAATAATAATAATAATATAAACAATAAGCAATTTTGTTTGAATATAATCATCATATATATCATAGAATTTTGTATTGTATATTAAATTTTAAAAAATAACACAAATTTAAATAATTAAATACTATTACAAACAACAAATAATAATTATATAATTATTATAAATATCTATATTTTATACATTGATTAAACAAACATAAAACAACTCAAAGTGTTTATCAATTAATACTCTGGCGAAACAAAGCAAACGAAAGGCGCCCACGGGAGGGCAGCCAAACAATAGCCAAACTGTTGTGTTTGACATAACTGAGCAAACGGGTGGTCAGGGAGGCTGTGGTGGTGGCGGCGGCGGTGGACGTAAAAAGAGTTGTGATATCATCGACACATCAATGGATGATATCTGCGATACGACAATAAGTATGTATAATATTTTTTTAGTATATATATTATTAATATACAGTACTGTATAGTACTATATATATATATAGTAGTGATATAAAAAAAAATTTTGTACAACTTTTAGTCAAAAAAAAAAAATATTTCAATAGAGAAAACAATGTTTTTTGAATACAATGTATAGTTTAGAGTACTTATTATTAATGATAAATCAATTTATTTAACAAATAATTTAACACAAATACTTGTGTGTATGTGTGTTGACCTCATAATACAGTACACTCCGCACCTCCTATTGTGTGTGTGTGTGTGTACTGTATGTGTCTTATTGTTAAAACTATTGTAGTATTTATTATTAAACTGTATTTTCACTGTTAGTTTCTGGCGAAAAGTGTTATCAAATAATAATAATAAAAACCTAGAGATTAGTAAATCGTTTTAGTTATACTGTATATATAAAAAAAAGTGAAGTGAAGTAATTGTGTCCAAGATTTTTACAAAAAAAAAACTAAAAATAATATAATAAATATAATATCATTGTTATTAAATAATAGAGAGAGAGAGAGAGAGAGAGAGAGAGAGAGAGAGAGAGAGAGAGAGAGAGAGAGAGAGAGAGAGAGAGAGAGCGATAAAAATAGTTGTGTCACACAATAGAGATAAGTATTTGTAGCACTGGTAGTACTACCACCACTAGCAATGGGAGGGTAGGGTGTTTTGGGCGAGGGGGGGGTAGTAGTAGTAGACCAACACACAATAGATTACCTATCTATACGCACACACACAATACCCATAGCTTATGTATGTGTGTGTGTGTGTCCACACACTTATAAAACAGGCACTTGAAAACACCTTTTAGTATAGTATAGTAGGGTATGTATTGTGGCCGACACTACAGCCTCTTATCTTTTAGGTCGCACTTCTAGGTCTCTCTCTCTCTCTCTCTTTCTCTTAGCTCTTGAACACACATAAAAACACATAAGAGATCACTTGAAACTAAACAGTGCCACACAAAAAAAGTGATAGATTTTATATTTATATATATATATTATTGGTGTGACACTAACTACTCACTCACTCAATGGTATAAAGTTTCCCACAACTACTTGAATACTTATATAGTATTTTACTGTTAGTATTGTATTGTGTGAACATCATAATTGTGGGAAACTTTACTAATATAATAATAATAAAACACAAATTATCATTATTATTAACTACTATTTGTTAACTAAAAAAAATGGATAATAATATTAATCAATTTATATATGTATATCTCTGATAGCATCCTAAATGTTAGATATCTATTAATATATATTTATTTATTTTTTTGAACTAAACAGAGTACTAATAACTTAATTGTAATAATATTTAACTCATTATCATTAATATAATTATATTTAGATATCAAAATAATAATTTAATATATGATAAAAATTTAATACTATTGATATAAAACGTGGGAAACTATGTATTAAACTAAATATTAAGTAAAATTAAAACATTTATAAACTGATTATAATTATTAATATTTATAGCGTTACAGTCTTTAATTAGCATTTTTTTGTTTGCTTACAGTTTACTAAAGTTATTGCAATAATTATATTGATATAAATTGATAAATATTATAGAAATATTTTTAACTATTTACTAAAAAATTCTTAAACTTTTTTATATTTGTTGAAATATATTTATGATTTATCAATTCATCTATAATTAGTTAACTACACAATGTTATACTAATATTAATCATTATATATATATATATATAAATATATCTCAGAGAGCATCTTAAATATTAAATATCTATATAAATCTATATATATTTGAACTAAACAACAGTACTAATAACTTATTTATTTATATTATTACATATTTACCTTATTATCAATAATACAATAATATTTAAATGCCAAAAAAATAATTAAATATATGATAAAAATTAAATATTAATTTATAGAGTGTGAGATAACGCTGCTAAATATAAATGAAAATTAAAACATTTATAAACTAATTATAATTATTAATATTTATAGCGTTACAGTCTTTAATTAGCATTTTTTTGTTTGCTCACAGTTTACTAAAGTTATTGCAATAATTATATTGATATAAATTGATAGATATTATAGAAATATTTTTAACTATTAGCTAAAAAAAATCTATATCTTAAAAAAATGGTTTTATATTTGTTGAAATATATTTATGATTTATCAATTCATCTATAATTAGTTAACTACAAAATGTTATACTAATATTAATCAATATATATATATATCTCAGAGAGCATCTTAAATATTAGATATCTATATAAATCTATATATAAACATATATTTGAACTAAACAACAGTACTAATAACTTATTTATTTGTATTATTTTATATATTTACCTTATTATCAATAATACAATAATATTTAAATATATGATAAAAATTAAATATTAATTTAAAGCGGGGAGAGAGCGCAGCTAAATATAAATGAAAATTAAAACATTTATAAATTAATTATAATTATTAATAATTATAGCGTTACAGTCTATAATCGTATTTTATTTATTTTATTTTTTTTGGGCTCACAGTTTACTAAAAAGTAATTTCAATTATCATAATAAATTAATAGATATATATTATAGAAATATTTTTAAATATTAGCTAAAAAATCTATATTTAAAAAAAGTTCATATATTTGTTGAAATATATTTATGATTTATCAATTCATCAAATTATTTATAAAAAATTTTTTTTTTGTTAGTAATATATTACTGTTTTTAACAGTTAATATATAGTATATAAATATATATTGTATTGAAACTACTGTATACTATAAAAACATATATTATATGATATAAATTACATTGAATTCAAAAATAAAAAAATAATATATAGTATTTTATGGAAATTTTACACTACATATACAATACAATTGAAATTATTTTTTTTAACAATATTATTTAAATTAGTTATTAAAAAAACAAAAATTACATGTATTTATATATAATTAATTAAATTTTTTCCAATTTTTTAAAAAACAGGTAAAAAGTGTAAGAAAAGTTCAT
>NW_026533210.1:9925000-10032500 GCF_028296485.1 Oppia nitens | reverse complement strand
GAGCGATTACTGGGATTTTTTCGGAGCATCGCTTAAATACAATATCGCATATTATAGACAATATATATATATATATATATATACGGTATTTGAGATACAGATAAAAAAAATATAGTAGACTTTGTCTTTAAAGTAATGCCGGTGTCAACGACTATGAACTACTACTTGTAAGCACATATACCATACACTCTTTGCACTCCTATATGTGTAAGTACAGTATGTATGGTATGGTATGTGAGCCCACTGTCTTATGGCACGTGTCATCACTACTAACTACTACTACTACTACTACTACTACTACTACTATTGGAGTACAGCATATAAGCGCTATAGTCAATACATCCTATACTAAATACTACTGAATAGATAGGCAGACAGCCAGACAGTCCCATCACACTCACACACAAACAATAAGCAAGTGTTTTATAAATTGAAAAATTTATTTTTTTGGCCCAAAATAATGTTTTATTTAAAAGCAAAGAGTGGTTGCATTTTGTGTGTGTGTGTATAGAAAAACTAGAATTTAAAATCACTTTTCTATATATATATATTAGTGGCTGTCGTCTCTCTCTCTCTCTCTCTGAATAAATAATATACAATTTTTGCATTACTACTACTACTACTACTACTACTACTACTACTACTACTACTACTACTACTATCTCAAACACAAATAACAATCAAATAAACTCTTCAAATATTAAATTCAAAATCCAGAGAAAAAAACCCTAAATTAAATAGCTTTAGCATTGCTTTTGGATGAAAAATTGTAGTTAAAATTCACACTCACTCACACACACACACACACACACACTCACATATACACACATACATACACCACATTTACAGTATGTAATACTACTGGTAATACTTGATGTGTCAATATTTGCCACTGTTGTCTCCACTTTTAAAATGTTATATATTTTACTTTTCAGTAAATTTAATCCATTATAAAGTAATGAAATATATATATACTGTATATTTTAGAGTATACAGTATACCCGTATATCAAAATTTTTTTTAAAAATGTTAAACTAAATGATAGTAATTGATTGATTGAATTTTAAAATAGTTATTGAAAAATAATTTATTTAAAAAAAAATACTGTACGATATGTAAATTTATTATAGACCAAAGGGTTTTTTGATTTTTCAATAAATTGCTAAATAGTTGAAAAATTTTACAAACATTTGGTTTGTGTTTGATATATATATATATATTTGTAAATAAATTCATGTGTTTAATGAACACTATGTATGCTAAACTATGTGCATAACATTTGGCACTAACCAATTGTAACCGTTATATACTTTTATATATAACAAGCAAAAATGCAATATACAGTACACTACTGTATGCATGCATGCAATGTCAGTGTGTGTGTGTGTGTGTGTGTCTATGTGTGTAAAATATATAGTTGAATAGTTGAAGCAATTGATGCCATACCAGTGCATCATTCATATGCCTCGTTAATTGAAATTGATGATAACCTGACTGAGACTCTCTTTTTGTGGAAAATGGGATCAAAGTCTAAGTCTACACACACACACACATACAGAGAGAGAGAGAGAGAGAGAGAGAGAGAGAGAGAGAGAGAGAGAGAGAGAGAGAGAGAKACACACACCACAGCAAACTACTATAGCTATAAAACTTTTAGTTGTTGTACGTGTCTCTCTCTCTCTCTCTCTCACTCACTCACTCACTCACTCTGATAGTGTGTTAGGTGGTGTGTCGTATATTTTGTATGCTTTTCTAGCATATATTGGATTTTTCTCTTTGCTCTCTAACAGACACACACATACACACACACAATATATATATATATGTGACCGCCTGTAGTGCCAATGCTCTGTACTGTTTAGTAGTAGTCAGTGCTTATGTATGTCATCCATAGAAACAGTCGATCACAAGAATTTCAACAATTTTTCTTTTCTTTTTGCTTTTTCCATCCCTTTTGTGATCCGTCTCTCTCTCTCTCTCTCTCTCTCTCTCTCTCTCTATATCTATATATATATATATATATTGAGCTTTGCTTTGTATTTCACAAAACACAGCATCAGATGCTCTCTCTCTCTCTCTCTCTCTCTCTCTCTCTCTCTCTCTCTCTCGACTCTAATAGCAATATATGTGAGCACAAGTAGTAGTAGTAGTAAGAGTAGTCAAGTAAAGCCATATATATGAAAAAGCACTACTCTTTAAGCTATAAGAGTGTATATATATATATAAAGAGAGAGAGAGAGAGAGAGAGAGAGAGAGTATTGGCTCTGTATTTAGAGATCAAAAATCATTGCAACACACAGTCATATAATCATCAGAGACGACAACCATAAGCTATCATCCAAATACATATTATACAAATAATATATAGATATACAGTGTCGGCCAGTTAGCCGACAATTGCGTAATAAAAACGAAACAATTAATAAATTTAATGTTTATTTAATATTACGTAAAAACGATTGAATTATAATAACTGAAAAATACGATATAATAACGTTATCTTATATACGATATATTAGTGTCGATTAATGTGCATAACTGTCGACATCTGGTCGACAATTCCCCGACCGCGAAGGCCAGAGTCTATACGGTGCGGACGTATCGGGTGAATGTTTGCCAATTTGTACGGCCAAATGGACGGTCTATGAACACTTGAAACGTTAACATCCGCTGATGGATTGATGGGCGTCGTTGAGAATCGGTTCATAATGCGATGGCTTCGATGTTGTTGTTGTGATTGATGGCGATTAGTGACCAAACGATTTGACGGCGTGAACGACATGTCGTTACGTCGATTATCGGTAGTCACAAACGATTTGATATCCGATAAATATCGCGAATTTGATAGCATCTCGTGATTTATCGATAACTTTCGGCGATCTTGTAGTGTCTTAGGCGTTGTTTCGACGAATACTGTATTGTCTATGTCTTTATCGGTGGTGTCGGCGATTTCTTGTCCAAATGTGACGGTGTCTGTCGCCATAACAATGTTAGGGACAGTCATTGTCTCAATAGGACGACATGTTTCGGTAGTAGATTCGGGTTTAGGTGTCGACCGAATCGGTTGTTTGCATTCGTTTGCATCGTTAATCGTATTGATATGAGAATCAATATGTGTATCGATATGAGAATCGATATGTGGTACTACTTGAACTCAAATCGTGTAGTCTTCGGGTGATGAGCTCTCAGATGAGCTTTCGGTATAACTGTCGTCTTGATTACGACCAGAGTTATGTCGCGAATGTTTGCGCTTTATTTTTGCGGACTCGATATTGATGGCGACCTCATACCAGTCCTGAGGTGTCTTCAAGCGAGACGCGCCTAATATATGTCGATAACTATCGGGCATACCGTCGGTAAGCAAAGCGACGGCGTTGATGTCGTTGAGACCGGCCTGTTGTGTCAGTCGTCTCATATCGTTGTAGTAGTCGATGACGGACTCATTTTGGTTGAGTTGTCGATGAATTGCTTCGACTAAAGGGTTCGTTGATTTGCGACTGAATCGGGAAATCATGAGATCTCGGCACCGATTCCAGGTCATGGTGTGCCAGTTCGGCTCGATTTCCTCGGCCATCCATGAGAGCGCTTCTCCGGACAGGTGGCGGGCGAGTACTTTAAGTTTTTCTTTGTTATCGCTTACATCGACAGTGAGCAGCGAAAACATGCGTAACCATTCTTCGATGGTGATGTTCGGGTCGGGACCGCTATACTTATCGCATACCAGACCAATGATTGGTTGATATATATACGGTATAGCGGGTGTGTCATCGAAATCGTTTCGTATCAATGCCGAGTGAGATGTGTGTCGAGTGTTAGCGCTTAAGCTCTGTTTGATCGGTGGTTGCGGTGATCGTATCGGACGGTTCGATGTGGACGGCCGAGAGACCAGTGAGATGGTCTCGATATCGGTGTCGCTGACTCCAGATACAGGATACTTACCGCTTTTCGAGTGATCGTTAGCTCCTATGCGACGACTAACACGTGGTTTCGGTGTGCCTACCGGTCGGGTACGGCTGCGGGTACTGTACGTGTACGGCATGACGGTTGATACGATATTATCGATGACTGTCGTGACGTTGAGTTATTTTACCGACTGCGCCAGAATGTCGGCCAGTTAGCCGACAATTGCGTAATAAAAACGAAACAATTAATAAATTTAATGTTTATTTAATATTACGTAAAAACGATTGAATTATAATAACTGAAAAATACGATATAATAACGTTATCTTATATACGATATATTAGTGTCGATTAATGTGCATAACTGTCGACATCTGGTCGACAACAGTATAGGAAACATCACATTTTGCTTAACATACATAACATGTGCACAGTATTCACATTTCTACATATATATTATATAACTTGTATATTGCAATCTATGACTATTTAATCCAAAAACAACAATAAAATAGTTTACAATATTTCTCAAATGCATAAACACTACTCTATAACTATATATTTTATGCCATCACTTTCATAGGCATAATAATATCTATGAAAATATAATATTTTTTATTATTATTATCTATTACTTATATCTATATTTATTCAATAAATCAATAAAGGGATTCAATAATACTGTAGAATTTAAAAAAAATAATTTTTGCATTATTTTCTAATTAATTATAAAATTTATTGTGAATTAAAGTGATTGTGGTTTTCTCTGGGAGAGAGAGAGAGAGAAAAAGAGAAAGAGAGGAACAAACACATATATAGTCATATTATGTATCAATATATATATATATATATACTGGTATATAACATTGAATATTTTATTATATTATAAAACAGTATTTTTTACAAAATTATTAAAATTAAAACTTAAATAATATAATGACTAGATAATGGTAGCTAATAGTCCATGGTTAATTTATAGAATTTTTTTTTTGAATTAATAACAATTAGTAGTTATACATATGAATAAATTTTAATTAAATAAATATATATATATTAAAATTTAAAAAAAAAATTATAATGCTAATTTATAATGCCTTACATTTGTGATTATATTGATATTAATATAATAAAATTATAATTAAAAATACAATCTATTATTTTAGTGTATATTTTAATTTTGTAAAAAAATATTATTTCAAGTTTAATAGATATTTAAACCTTTGAACCATTTTTCTTAACTATATATATATATATTAATATCATATAATTAAATGAAATTATGCATAATATACTGTATATATTTACTACACACACAAAAAAACCATATTGTATTTATAAAAAAAAATCAAATAAGTTATAGATATTATACTAGATATCATATAATAGTGTATAATACTGTAAATGTAAAATTAATTAATTCATATATAAATTTAAAATAAAATTAATTTTATTTACAAATGCTATTTTCAACGATATATATGTAAACGATATAAAATTACCGAAACTATTACACAATATATTACACGTCCATATGGTTTATATTATACTAGAAAAATAAAATCAAAAAAATTTTAGTTTAAACGTATTTGATTACTACCTGAATGTTAAAATTATTAAATTAAATTATTAAAAACTTTTTTTTTAAATAGTATAATATATAACTTATATATATATATATTCATTAAGCATTTACTTTTATAGTTTATAATTAATAGTGTGGTTTACGAGTAAATTATAAAATTATTATTATATTAATAAAAAATATATTATATTTTTTTTATTAATATAATAATAATTGGAAAATAATTCAACTACAAAATTTAATAAACCTCAAATAATTTAATAACAACAAATAAAGCAATTAATTATAATTATAATAATTAAATTAAATATATATATATATATATATATATATATATATATATAATATATATAGAGTTGATTAACCGGCAAATTTGTTTTTTATATGTTTATATTATAATATATATATATTTTCATAAATATATAATAATTCACAAATCAATTGATAAAATAATGAGCGAAACTGTGGTCGAGTTATTGACAAAAACTAACAACAATTTTATATCACTGCCCACTCAGTTGTAGTTTATTTTTATCTTTTATTAAATTAAATATCATATATATATTAGTTATTATAATATTAATTATTATTTTTTTTGTAAACATATATACTATATATAGATTATATGCGGCCAAATGTACCGGTTGTCTGGAGCCGATAGCACCCACCGAACTGGTAATGCGAGCCCTCGATCATGTCTATCATATCAACTGTTTTCTGTGCGTCGGCTGCGGCCGACAGTTGCAAAAGGGCGACCAGTTTGTCATACGTGCCGGTCGGCTGTTTTGTAGGCCCGACTTCGAAAAAGAGATGGCACTCATTCATATGGCAAACAGCGGCGGCCGACAAGAGGCCAGTCCGATACCTGGCGGCGGCACACCGAACGGCGGCCAACAGCAGTCGTTGCCATCGATGAACGGTACACCACCGCACCGGCAGGACGGCCGACGGGGACCGAAAAGGCCGCGTACTATACTGACAACTGCCCAGAGACGGGCGTTTAAGGCATCGTTTGAAATCAGCCAAAAGCCCTGCCGAAAGGTATGTCCACTACTCTACTACTACTACTACTACTACTACTAATAATAATAATAATAATAATAAATTGAAAATTCATTTATTAAATTACATATTATTAGTATTATAATTAACTAATTGTTTTTAATACAAACTAATTATGTGTCAAATATATATATATATATAGGTAATAAAAAAAATAAAATTAATTTATTCATATTTTTTATTGTTGTATCCAAACATTTATTATAACATTATTATTATTATTATTATAGGTAAGGGAAACGTTAGCTAAGGAAACGGGTCTAAGTGTTCGGATAGTTCAGGTGTGGTTTCAAAACCAAAGAGCAAAAGTAAGTTATTAGCTAAATATATAAATATATATATATATATATATAAATACTAATAATAATTAAATGTTTTAATTAGTTAAAAAAGATACAGAGAAAACAGCAACAAATTCAGGCCACACAGGGAGGAGGAGGAGGAGGCGTAGGAGTAATAGGTGGTGGCAGTGAGTCGGGCGGTGGCCTACACAGCCAGTCGTCGATTAGTGGCGATAAATCCAAAGGTGATAATACAAGCTATTCATTAGATATGTTAGACAATGATACCAGCAATTTGACTGCAGATGATGACGACGACGACGATGACGACGATTGTTCATCAGTTGGCGATTCGCCACAGTTTTCACTGCCGCCGTTGCACTACATGAGCCACAGTCCTGATGGTTGGTCGTCCCGTTTATTATACTCTTCTCCTTCTTCTTCACCAGTTCTTCCTCACTCCCTGTCCTCCTCCTCCACCACTACTACTAATAATATACAATACATATATCCTACTCCTCTAAAACAAACAGATATCGTTTGTCGTACAGAATCCTATTATTCGCCGCAAGACGATGGCTACACAAAAAGCGAACTGGCCATGGATTCAGAGACCAGTTTGGGTGGTCTCGAGGATGTACTGATCAACCAGAGTGGTGGTGGTGTTGGCGGCGGCAATACAGTCATCAGCATCGGTGGTGGTGTCGGTGGCCTATCTATAATAGGAGACAACAACAACAACAACAACAATCCTGTAGTATCATCGACAGCGGCAGCCATACATCATACAGATATCAGTGGCCATACGGCGTCGACATTGTTTGGCGGACCGACATCGATGACACCAATTGATAAACTATATTCAATGCAATCGTCTTATTTTAATTCAGGAGAGTGTGAATGTTTAGGTGCACCCAATTAAACACATTATATAATATATATATATATATATATATATACAGTATAATGAAAATACAGTGTATACACACAGATACACACACACACACACACACACACACACACACACACACACATAGATACATACATACATAAACACACACACATACAGATACTATCTATCGCGACATTTACAGTAAGTTTTTTATTTTTTGTTTTATTTTGTTGGTTTGGAAATTGAAATGTCAGTCTCTCTCTCTCTCTCTCTCTCTCTCTCACTAAACAACAAACATATATATATATATTAAATATATATAAACATAACTAATCTTTAATTAAAAAACAAAACAAATTTCTTTGTTTCTTCAAATAACTGGTTTAGTCTTATTATTATTATTACTACTATTATTATTATTATAATATTGACAATAAATAAATTACTATATATTTGTAAATTTTAAAAATAATAATAATAATAAAAGAAATTAAATGTAAATTTTTATCTAAATGACAAGTTTTCAAATTTATATACAGGTATATCACTATTAGTATTATTATTATTATTAACATTATTATCAAAAATTTAAAATTTAATTGTTTTTTATTTGTTTTCTATTTGTTTTGTATATTAAACTGATAATAATTTATGTAATGTAACTAAAAAATAGATTTCTAACATGAAATTTAAGAGCCATTAAATTTTTTTTTTTTTGAAATATTTAATATATATTCATGATGTATATTGATATTTAGGTATTAATACAGTATATATATGGTATATTAATATTATACATATATAATATTTAACATATATATACTACTATACACTGTATAATAAAGTTTGTACAGTGATTGTGTGAAAATAAAATAAATGAATTTGAAAAAAAAATTTAAAATAAAAATTAAGTTTTTATTTAATCAAAGTTTTTATAGTAAACAAGTGAACAAAAAAAAAGTTTAATTCTATTGTATTTTATTTATTAAAATAAAATCTTATTTGTTGTTTGATAACAACAAAAACAACATTATATTTTCTCAAACATTTAAATAACAATAATAACAGAAATAAAATAAAAAATTTTCTGTGTGTTTGTAATTTAATTTTATCGTTTTTTAGTTTGTTTGGTTGATTTGTTGTTTTTTGATATATATTATAATTAAATAAAATATAGTATTGAATATATAATATGTTATTTTTTGTTTGAATCCAATATATTTGATACCAAACATTCAATAAACATATTTTTTTATTGATTAGACGTTAGAGTTTGTCAACCGTTTTTATGTCATATATATATATATATATATATATACAGTACTGATATATATGCTATGTATGAGAAAAAAAGGATAAGCAAATTGATGACAACACATGTGTGTGTGTATACTAACTACACTATATGTATATGTAATAAGTTTAAGATTTGCATATTATTATTTATTATTATAAGTAGTATTGACTTTTCATTTATGCCTTTAAAACAAAAATTTTGCCAAAAAAATATATATATAAACTATAAGATAAACGATGAGATGATATGATATGATATTAGACACATAGTGTGTAATCAAGTAATATGTATGACATATCTATGCGCTACTAGTCTATGGGTTCAATCAATCAATTTTAATGTCAAAAAATATATTATATATATATATATATATATATAAAGTGTTAAATTGTTAAAATAACGCATCTGTGTTTTTAAACAAAAAATATGATATAACTAAAAACAAATTGCTTATAAAATAAAATTTTTTTGACGATATTTGACGATAAAAATTCATTATCATTGTCATCAGCAACTGTGTAATGATGGGTAAGAGATGATAATGATTATTATTATTGTATAATAATTATATTATGTATATATATATATTGTATATAATTTCTAGTAAATTTAAAAGCAAAAAATTTTTTTTAACTAAAAATTGCTAATATAATTTTATACTACTAATAATAGTAATTAGTTTTGTGCTTATTTAAAATATATACAGTATATATAATTTAATAATTTATATATGTTTAAAAGTTAATTAAATGTTTCATTTTATATGTAATATTGTACTGTATTATATACTGTAGTATTATATATATTGTAGATTATAATAACTTAGTATTGTATAAAATTTATATTATATATTCAATATATCAAAAACCTTTTCAAGCCTTAGTAGAAATGTGTGTAAAATCTATGATAAAGTCAATTGTCATCATAAACAGTGATTAAAACAACTCCAGTTTATATGTGTGTCTATGTTTGCTATTTAGTAGGTGTGTGCGTGTGTATGTATATACAGTTTATACTGTATATATGTATGTATTTGTGTGTGTGTGTGTGTGTGTGTGTGTGTGTGTGTGTGTGTGTCTATGTATATATTAACCCAGAAAAAGACAATATAAACACCACATTTATGAGCAGCTAAATGATTAAAACTTTTATCCCTATGAAACACACACCTGTCCTTCTAATACCACTAAAAATAGTTAGTTTACTATACAATTTTGGCGGCGATTTTATGACTTAAAATTTATGATATTTACATATAAACACATACACACACACTTGCAATCATCTATTGTTGGATTTAATGTAAGTTATATTTTTGTTGTTGTTGTTGTTGTGTTAATACTGATAATCACATCAATATCACATGCATAACAATCAATATATATATATATATTGTGGCCAATGAATGGTAAAATAATGTCATAAATATGATATTTATATGTATAATATAATAAGTACTTAAAAAATAATAAAAATCAATTAGTTTTAATTGTCTCTCAATTATAAATTCATTATTATTATGTTAATATTGTATACACTCTGTTTGTTTTTTTTTAATTTTTTAATTAAAATATAAATGTATATTTTTACTGTAATTACTAATGTTAAATTTTTTTAAAAGTTTGTTTTATATTATTAATAATAGTTTGAATGCTAGAACTTTAATAGTTTAATATATAAATAAGGTTTTAATTGTTTTAAACTTATATACTGTATATAACATATCAAAATCTATTTATATTATAAGTTATATTATATATTATAATTAGCAAAATAATAATAATATTTTCAACTATATTACATTTATTTAAATACTACAAATTCAATATCTAATTGATAATCATTTTCAATTTTTTTAGTACAGTAAAAACACAATACTTTACTAAACAGTAAAACAATACAAATATACATATATATATATATATATAAATGTGAAATAGATATATGTTTTCAAACATAACAACAACAAAATAGGATACAATATTTCAATGCAAATTTTTGTATCAAATTTATATATAAATATATATATTGATATATATATATCAACAACAAAAATGAAAAAAATAAATGCATATAAAGTTTTTTTTATGTGTCGAGTGATAGATAAACACAGAGATATTATATATGACACGGAAAGAGAGCAACAAAGAGAGAGAGAGAGAGAGAGAGAGACGACAGAAGTTAACTGTGCTCTTAAAAAATGCTAAAATACAAGGAAAGGGAGGTTAAGGATAGTATACGGTATGGTATGGTATGGTATGGCATATACACAGATATAGATATATATATATATATATAAAATGATATGTGTTTTCTACATGTGTTGCATTAGTTTGCATTGTGTATGTAATATAAATATATATATATATATAGCTTTATACTCGACTATGTAATCTAGACGTGCTCTACATCTCTCTCTCTCTCTCTCTCTCTCTCTCTCTCTCACACACACACACACAGTCTATCTGTTAATCTGTCTGTCATACTGTCGTACCAAACATCGTGAACACACATACTATATATATATATACACACACACAGCTTCTACAGCTGCTATTGGTTGGAGGACAGGTAGTATAAATTCAGTGATATATCGTATATACTGTATAATAATATATAGACATTGTTTTGTCAAGAGCCTAACTGTAAATATGTTATGGTGTGTGCAATCGGGTGGTGGTGGAGATGGGGGGAAGGCAACAGCTTTAGAGACTGTTTTAGAGACAAACATAGAGAGAGAGAGAGAGAGAGAGAGAGAGAGAGAGAGAGAGAGAGAGAGAGAGAGATAAATGAAGTGAAACATTTTGAGCATAACTATCGGTGCGATACTGAGTTTACACTGTATGGCCAGTGTTTTTGTGTCAAAAATTTTTTTCATAATTTTGTTGAGGGTGTCCCCAACCTAACTGACCTTCCAATCTATCTATATATATATATCTATCACTCATATATTTTTAATTGTTATGATTGTACCATTACAATTGATCCATCACAATTTAAATGACATTATTTCAACTAAATATAATAATCTCTATTAAGTGAGAGATTCTAACTTTCAAACTCATGTAATACTGAATCTAATACTGAATATTAATAATATTGATAATTATTTTCTTTTAAATTACAGTAATTTTAACTTTTTATTATTTATTTATTTTTTACACAATATAATTATGCTTTATATAAATTTTTTTATTATACTTAATTTATACTCTACCAGGTAATTATAATGTGATGCTAATAATAAATAAATAATACATTTAGTATGTAAAAAAATTGATAATAAATAAGATAATTATATATTCAGTATATATATATATATATATATATACAAAAAACTTATTATTATTAAGTATTGACTTTAAAAAAAAAGTTATTTTAATTGAATTAATTTCAAATTTATTGAAATAGATATATATATAATTGAATTAATAAATACTTGTAGTGTATATAAAACAAAGCAAAAAAAATATATATATATAAATAATTTCAATATTATTATTATTGATTAAAGCAATTAATTAATAACAATATTATGTCTAAAAACAAAACTAACTGTCCATATCAGTGATCATAATAACAATATATAAGGTATAATACCAAACACATCACACACACACACACACACACACACACACACACACACAAATACCCTGGTTATACCCCCAACCAAACTAAAATAGTTAACGATAAATATTTTTCAAAAAATACATTATAGTCTCTTATAGTTGACTTAATTGATGGCATTTTATATATTTATATCGTGATATACAGTTAAAGGTCTTCCCTTAATATTTTTCCCATCAGAAAAGTGCTGGTAGTAGTAGTAGTAGTTATATAATGCATAAAATACTACTACTACTAGTAGTATACACACATTAC
Source organism: Oppia nitens (assembly GCF_028296485.1). Taxonomy (NCBI): domain Eukaryota; kingdom Metazoa; phylum Arthropoda; class Arachnida; order Sarcoptiformes; family Oppiidae; genus Oppia; species Oppia nitens. The sequence goes on along the minus strand of NW_026533210.1, from coordinate 10,019,602 downwards.
CCTTACACTTGCATTGCATACTATGATAGTATATACGGTATATATATATGTACAGTATGTGTGTATTATATATAGATATAGATATAATGATATCAAAAGAGATGATTATGTGTTTTGATGGAAAATCATTGGAGGCGACAGCAGGCCATCAATGGATGAGAGAGAGAGAGAGAGAGAGAGAGAAAGAGAGAGAGAAAGAGAGTCAACTGTTCTCTCATCGACTACTTCTTCATCATTCTCTCTCTCTCTCTCTCTCTYTCTCTCTCTCTCTCTTTATTGTTATGTTTTGTGTCAGTCAATCGTTTAGTCACTCTCAGTCACTCACCCGCTCACCCACTCACTCACTCAGTCAGTCATTCACTCATAAAACAGCACTCCTTTTCCTTCTATCATTAAATATGTTTTGTTTTATTATTATTATTATTATTATATATTTTTGTTGTTTTGTTTTTCTCCTCTACTCCTCACTCAACCTCTCGGCGCAACATATTTCACGAATGGCTAATAGATTACCCGCTCATCAAAAACTATATATATATATATACTAACTATAACTATATATACTGTATATATATATATATATATATATATATATATACTGTTATAATCCATAGGATAAGTTGTCGCGACTTTTTGTTGTTGTTTTTTTGTTTTCTAGTAGTTTTCAGACACGACATCACAAAAAAAATTAAAATAGATATCATATACAGTATATGATAAGCATGTCTTAGTCAACAAATATATTGATATTAAAACTAAACTATCGGTGCTCTCGACCTTTCATACAGACTTATGCTATCAATATATATAAATAACATAGAGTTGAAAATCGGTGCAAATTTTAGCCAACAAAAAAATCCAAACCAAAAATATATTTATTATATATTATGTTTAAAAAAAAATTAAATCCACAAAACCGTAACCAATAAAATGTTTTTGTTATATAACTTTAAACTTTATAATAATAATAATTTGCTAATAAAACTAAACTATACGACTCTCTCTCTCTTTCTCTCTTTCGGATCTGATTTATAACAAAAACTTATTACCCGAAAACCAAACCAACAAAACACATTGAATAATCATCTCTATCTATCTATTTATTTTCTAACTGTTCCCTCATTTATATAACGGGGTAGTTATAAGTATAGTATGGTATGGTATGTATGAGATATATATTAAGCGAGAAAAGCTAATAAATGGTCTGATATTTAGTATTTATTATTTACATTGAACTCAATGGTCGTGTCGTTCACTTTCACATCACAAACAAAACCCATTTGCTTTAGCTTTCTCTCTCTCTCTCTCTCTCTCTCTCTCTCTCTCTCTCTCTCTCTCTCTCTCTCTCTCTCTCTCTCTCTCTCTTTGTTTACTCATTGTCTTCAACATCAACAACACCTCATCTCATCTCTCAGACACTCTTCATATAAGAGAAAAACTTTTATTTATATATATATTTTGTTGTTTTTTTGATTCATATAATTACACTCTCATAAAGTCTAATATATTATACTGTATATAATATTATACTGTATTATACAATATACTGTATATTCATTATATGATATCATCAAATGGTTAACAATTTATTATTAGGAAAATTACTTTATTGTTATTGTTAGTCATCTATACTCTTACAATATATTTAAATAGTTACTGATATAATACTTATGATCTAATAGTACTAATTTTATTTTATTTTATTTTTTGTTTGCTTAAAACTAACTATTATTGTATTAGTAAAAAAAATGATTATATAAAAAACAAATATAATATTTTTGTTTTCATAAAAATGTAGTTAAATTGTAATGAAAATTATTAATAGTAAATATCTTTTATCTAATTTATACAGTTTATAAATTTATATATATTTTTATAATAATAGTAATGATAAATATGAATAATTATATATAAGTTATATACAGTATAATTATTTCTGATATAAAAATAATTATTTATATAAAACAGTAAATTTTAATTAGTGCTACTTATTAATTGATTTAAAATAATTATTTATAAAATAAAATAAAAAATATAACTATTAATAATAAATAATTAATGTATATTAAATAACTATATTACTATAAGTATAATTATAATAAAAATAATAATTATTATTATTAGGCAATTATCAAAAAATCAAACTTACATTTTATAGATATTAATATTCAAATATATAATAATTTAGCAGAAAAATCATACTATAGTTTATAAATTTTATAGCATAATAATTATAATAATTGAAAAAAATTAATTAATTAATTTTTACATAATTAAATTAGTAATATATATTAATATATATATATATATATAATTAAAAATACTTGATAAAATTATTATTGAGTTTTTATTTATTTTTTTAATTTTTTTATAGTAGTGACACCTTTAGTTATACTATATAAATATGTATAAAACAGTATTTTTTAGATATATTTTTCAAAAACACCATGATAATTTATATAATAAATTTATATACTATTATTACAAACTAAAAAAAATTATTTATTATTTATTTTTTGTTTGTTAAAAATTACTAATTGTTTTCAAATAAATTTAATGTAATAAAAGTTTACAGTAATTTTATTTGTTTTATTAAAATAACTATAAATATTACTATTACTATATCGATAGGTTTTTTTTAAAAAAATATTTATTTAATTTACAAATTTTTATATACAATTAAATAAATATAGTATTAATTTTGGCAATATTGTAATTTTTTAATCAATACTAATTTATAATTGTTTTAATACTAATATCAAACAAATTTATATTAGATCTAATTCGTTGTCCTCTTAAATAAATTGTTATATTTTTAAAATAAATGTATTATTAAAAAAAATCTTTAATTATATTCAAAAATGTATTATTATTGCTAAATAAATTAAATTACAAAATTGTAATCAATATATATATTTAACAATGATTTTTAAATAACTTTATAAAAGTTATAATATAACTTATAATAACTTATAGTATAATAATATCTTATTTATTTGTCAATATTTTATGGTATATTGATTAACATATGATATTGTTATATAAATTTATTTATAAAATAAATCTAATATTTAAATATATATATATAACTATCAATAATTTACAATATTTTTATTATTTATATAATAATTTTTTTCTTTTATTAACATAAATTAACATAAAATTGTATTTAACTAATAAATAAATATACTATTAGTAATAATTTGTTGTGAAAATATGTATTTTAATTATGAGATAGTATTGAAATTCTTATAATAATAACTAAAATTTAATACTAAATTACTTTTATCTAAATATATATAAATTTTTATTAGTATAAAATAGTAATAATAACAATAATAAAAATTATAAATTAGTTGACATTAACTTTTTTTTTGTAAAAAAAAACTTTAACCCATTGGTTTGGTTTTTATTAATATATACAAAAAATTGTTTTGGTTTAACATATCTATTAAAAAAACACATTTAATACATAAACACATACTTTATGGTTACAAATGTTATTAACAATTATGTGATGCAATCAATAATACAGTAATAAAATAATCATAACAAACAAAATAAATAATTTAAATTAAAAATTTGTGATTTAAAATTAATAATTAATTAAATAATTATTACTATATTTATTAACAAACATATAGAAATCAATCAATCATTACATCAAATGTGAAACAATAAACCATTGATTAATATAATAATATTAATAATAACAAACAAATAATTTTAAAAAAAAATGTGATTTAAAATTCATTAAATTAAATTTAATTAATTAAATAATTATTACTATTTATTAACAAATATAGAGATCAGTAGTGATTACATGTTATATCTAAAAAACCATTGGTTTGATTGAAACGGCAGTTAATGTGTTGCAAATCGGTAGCCGAAACAACATGTGATTTGTTTGACTTAAAAAATTTGTTTTTAAATAAAACATTTCATTTAAAAAAAACAAATAATTTTTTTTACCGATTATTATAGCCATCGTCGTCGGGTAATCATCGGTATAATAAAGTGGTCGACAATGACATACCATACCATCGATGGCTACCTCAGCCCAGCCTTCAGACAACACTTTTATGATTTAAATTAATTTTTTGCTACTTTTTGTTTGTTAAGGATTTAAGGAAATAAATATATAAAAAATAATTTTATGTTAATTTTAATATATTTTTAAAAAAAAATGTTTTTACAACAACACAATAATTGTATGTATTTTTTTAGAAACAAAACAAAAAAAGTTTTACCAATAATTTCAAGTTTAATAAAAAAATATTAAATTTTTCTCTCCTTTTCTCTCTCTCTCACTCTCTCTCTCTCTCTCTCTCTCTCTCTCTCTCTTTGTTTGTCTATTTTTATTTATCTATAATATATTACCGATCCATCGAAAACTAAATTTATTAACCGATTATTTGTTAATTTTTTTTATGTTAATTAATATATGATTTAAGATTTATTTATAGATAATTATATATATATTAGATGTTAGAAAAATTAATATAAGCATAAATACTCTTATTTGAAAGAGTATTGTATTATTTTATTATATATATATATATATATACTATAAATCATAACTATGTACTTATTTAAAATACATATATTTATATATATTGTACAAAAATAAATTTTATAAATAAATAAACAAATTTTAAATCAGTAAAAAAATTACAGTAATTATGACATTAATGAACAAAACAACAACAAAAATCTCAATTGCTATTAAAATACTGTATTTAAAAATCTGTATCTAATATCTATTTATCTGTAATACTGTCTGTATTACTCTCTTTTAATCTCTCTCTCTCTCTCTCGAAGAGAGAGAGAGAGATATACATATATTCAATAGACTTTTTGTAATCATAATAATTAATAAAATTATTAAAAATTATATAATTGTGTAAATTGTCTGTCAATTAATTTTTTACAGTTTTTAAAATTAATTAATGAGACATATTTTGAAATTACTGTTTAAAAAACTGTAACAAATTAATTGACAAACAATTTAGACAATTTTATAATTTTTAATAATTTAATTGAAATATTATGATTACAAATTAAGTACTATTGAAAATCTATAGCTCTCTCACTTTTAACGTATTATTAAAATATATTTATTATATTCAAATTATTTTAAAAAAAACATTTAATTAAAACATAATTTTAATTTTTTTTAAATAATTTTTTTTTGCAAAAAAATTATAATAATAACATTGTATTCAATAGTACCGGTAATTCACTATAACTTTAACATTAGTAAAAATAAGTTAACAAAACTATCATTATCTATATATAGACATTAACCGGGTAATTATATATATTTTAAAAAAACATTTAATCTACACTATAATAATGTTTGTATATAATGAGACACAGAAAAAATAAATTATTTAAATTAAATTAAAACATTTTATTTATTACTGTATTATTATTATTATTTAACTATTTGTTGGTTTATCTGTTTGTTGTGTACTTTTGTTTGTCGTCGTCGGCGACTCCAATGTGATGGTAACGGGTCCGTCATTGCAGATATTGACGGCCATCATAGCACCGAACTGTCCATCTAAACAACAAATACACCGAAAAAATCCAATTAATTACAATTTTATTACCGATAATCACTTTTTTTTATTTTCAAAAAAAACACCCAAACCTTTAACTCTATCCGATTTATATCCGGTCCGCAACTTATCCAAGAATTCATTGTAAAAATCTTCGGACAGTTTCGTGTCCATCGACTGATGAAAATCAGGTTTATTACCCTTTTTGAGGTTACCGTAGAGTGTAAACTGACTGACACTTAGTATTTCATAGTCTCTATCGACAACACTATCCGACCATCGTTTCCCTGTTTCCCGATTGTCAAACAATCGGGTATTCAATATCTTTCGGACACTGAGAGACCAATGATTCAAATATAGGGATCAGTTATATGATTACACAAACACAAAACAATTCAACAATACATGTAATCCATGTCCTCTCGGGTGTCATCTCTTGATATGCCGACCAAAACGCACAGACCTTTGCCTATCTGTGAGATCAGCTGATCGTTGACTGAAAAAAACATATAAAAGTAAATCAATTGATAGTTTCATCGGCTGTTGTGATGGTGGTTGTGGTCACCGAAATATATACTAACCAAATACCGATGCATTTTGGACCCGTTGGATGACAGCTCTCATAGCAATTATATGATAATTATCACACAACTAACCGTATCTCACTGTCAACAGCTAACTGTCCTTTCAATTAATTAAATAATTAATTTAATTGAATGATTGATTGATTAGTGTATTGTTTATAATGACTGTCAAAACAACACAAACAAACAAAACATATATTAAAACACGTGTTGTTTACTAAACAAAACATTTTGGCGGTTACTATAGAAACATGTATTGAATTCAATAATATTATTGTTTTAATTGTCTAATTGTTTGTCTATTAATAGCCAACACGTGTGTCGTATTTGAAAGATATTTAAATCATATAAAGATATCAAAGATATCAGTGATATATATATAAACAACTTGTTTAACAACAACAACAAAAAATGGCCAAAACTTTGGTCCAATATATTGTGGTCAGAGGTGATCTCAATTGGCCCGTCGGTGCTCTCATAGGTATACCTATAGGTCTCCCGCGCGGATGATATATCATATATGTTAGTCACAAACAGTGACAATCTTTAAGACAATTGTCTGATTAACTATACTTATCAATAGGTAACTCGTGTCACGCATCGGTGGCCGCCATAGTGTCCAACTTGTCGTCGTCGTCATCAACGGCGGCCAATACGGCCGCCGATGCCGACAACGATACTGTCGAGTATATCAAACAATTGGATTCAATGACCAAAGTTGTACTGAAAGCCGACAGTGAACTAGAGCTTCGGCAGTGTTGCCAAAAGTTGGACGAAAACAATGTTAAGTACTATCTATGGACAGAACAGCCGGAAAATATTGTCACGTGTTTGGCAACAATACCCAAACCGAGGGCCGTATTGAAGCCATTGCTTAGTCATCTAAAACTATTTAAATGATTAATGATTTTTTTTTTTAATTAATTATATTATAATGTTATATCATTGTATGGTTTTATTACCGTATAATATACTATACAATAATTAATAAATAACTTATATTTTGTTTACCGTAATATTATTTTGTTTAATATACCGGTAATTATTTTTTTTATAAAAATTTGTAATCTTTATAATTTATAATTTGGTTACATTAATAATTATAATTAAACATAAATCATATATTTTGTTACAAATAATTATCAATTATTATCTAACAATAGTTAGTTATCACTTAAGGAACAGTTGGATAGGATATGGGTTAACAAATTGATTGTATGACATAAGCAATAAGATTATAATGATTGCTATCAATACAATACATTTGTATGACTTTAATCACTATCAATAGCTATAAGACTACCAATAAAACTATTATTACTAATTTTGTTATCATTATAAACATATTTACCGTTATTTAAATACCTGTTGTCTTAATATCATCTAATGAATCCTTGTATACAATATACAAGTGTTGTATCCATAGAGCGGAAGATAGACATCCATGAGGTGTACCAACTGTTCCATAGCTAGGATCGACTTCTCAGTGATGGACAAACAACTGTCACATTTAATATACTGTAGTCGCGGAAGATTGCGGTAAATATTACTGAAAAAAAGAGTCACCGATTATCCACTGATTGTATACACAAAGTGTGTCAGAACTGATTGTCGACTAATTGTTGGCAAAAAAACAAGAAACAGTTTTTTTGCATCGAAACTGATTCTTAGCACGAAATCAGTGGTTTTTGAAAAAAAAATGTTTACCACTGATTGTATTGAAAGCACAACTAATGAAGTGGTCATCCCTGACATCGACAGCAGATGTCTTCGAAGAGTTACTCAATTATATCAATCACTGGAAAGTGTGATAAAGTGAATCAAATGGGAACTTATTTTGCTATACGTTTCGGACAGATATATGATTTGATTCACTGAAGACTATTTGTTTGAATTTGATTTTCTTGAAAATCAATGGTCAAAATGCACTAAAAATACTTAAACTATTTCAAGACTATAGAGCCGACGAGGATCTGATAAATTAGACAAACCAATGGATAGGCGATAACATAACTCTAGTCGTCAATCAAAGATATTATCAGACAGTATAGCATTGATTCGGTAAATAGGAAACAAATTATCGGCCAAATTGATAGATATTTGTCGAAAAACAAAACCGATTTAATGTATTATATGTACAGTTATACAGATTAGTATTTAATTATTAATCTCTGTGTGTGTTATAACATATTCAGTATATTATAGCTATCATTAGGTAAACATTATTTTAATAATAATATATTATCTCAATTCTCTAATAATATACTGTAATATATTCTCTACTTTTAAATGTTTTTTAATTTTTTTTTGTTTTAAAAAAACAAACAAATTTCATTACATTTTAAAATTATATATATATTAATATTTGTATGTTTAATACTAAGGCTTATAATTTAAAGTTATTGTATTTTATATGTATATAAAGATATATATTTATAAATTTTTAAATATATTTATATATATTGTATATTATATTCAAATCTATTGTTAATATAATATATGTTTTTTAAAGCTTTGGCTTACAATTAAATTGTGTTTATTATATGTGTATTATTTGTTGATGTAATTATTTATTACATAAAAAATGATATATAATATAAATATATAATAATAAATTATTTTATTTTAAAGTTTGTATGTGTATACAGAAAATTTAAAACTATTGTTTTTTTTTTTTGATGATAATATTAGTATTTAATTGTTTTAATATTATTAGTTTTTTTATATAAAATTATTTATAGGGTTTTATTTTGGCGATAAAAAATTTATTTGTGATATTTTTTTTAAAAAAACAAAAAATAAATTTAATATACGATTAAATATTTTTGTTTTGTTTATAAAATTCAATAACTATTATTGAAATATAAATTCAATGTAGAAATAAGATATAATTATAATAAAAGTTATAATAATAAATGATTTTGAATTAACTGGCATTTAATTTGTTACAGTTTACAAAAAATAAAATAAATTATAAATTGATTTGATTGATTGACAGTTTAAAATTTAATATATATACTAGTGTATAATTATATTAATTTATATTAAATTAAAAATTGTATATATATTAGATACCTAAAATAATTGTAATGATAAATATAGTTTAAAAAATAATAATTATTGTAAAATTAGCATATTATAGTACATTATATTTTATAGGTTGTATTAAATAAATACATTTTTATGATTATATATTTTAAAATTGGTTTTTTAAGAAAAATCAAATCAAATTTTAGAGTATATTGAATTTGAATTGTTTTTGAATAGTGATTATAAAATAACATATATATATTAGAGATTTTTGTTAATTAAAAAAAATATGTTTTAAAATTTTAGAAAAAAATCATAATTATAATTTAGTTTACAATAATAATAATAACAACAAGATAAATTATTAAATTAAATAATTTTATTTATAAAATACAATATATTTTTTATATATATAGGTTTTTATAGCTTAGTTGTACTATAGATGGCGATTATAGTTTCATTTATGTTATCAGATAATTGGGTAACAATAATACTGTAATAGTATTGTACATAACAACCAGTAAGTTATTATATAGTAATTTTATAGTATAGTTGCACCGGTATGCCGGTACCGGCATAATTAAAATAATAATAATAATGTACTATATTATCACTTTAATAAAAAATTAATAACTTTTAATAATTAATTAATAACTATTATATTTAATTAATCAATTATATCATAATTATTTCAATTAGTTATCGATTCTTATTGTTGTTAAATATTATATATAAATATATATATATATAAATGTGTGTATATATATAAATTTTGATAATTTATTTAAAATTTAAAACACACACACACACACACACACACACACACAAACACACATACCTACACACACAAACACACACACACACACACACATACACACACAAATACACACAAACACACATACATACACACATACATACATACATACATACACACACATACACAAACATACACACACATACACACACATAGACCCACATACATATACACAAACACTGAGCTAACTGGGCTACTATATGATGAAATATATGAGATAACAAATCATTGAAAATTCACGAAAATTCATGTAAAAATTATATACAGTACTACTATATATATATAATTTAATTTGATATAATTTATTAACTCATAATAATCAATGTATAGTATATTAATTAGTGTTAATATGCATATTATGATTATATTTAATTGCACTATATTTATAAATCATTTATTAATTTTAAAAATACAAAACGTTTTAATTAAAATAAAACTGTTAATTATTAAGTAATAAATTAAAAACTTTACTTTTTAAATACATAATTATATTAATGTACAATAGTTTATAATAAGGTTTTTTTTAAAAAAATAATATAATATAAACTATTTGTTTGTAACTTTTATTTTGCGTAATTAATTTAATAAATAAAATAAAATAAAATATTGACATTAAGGTTGTGTGTGTGTGTGTGTGTGTGTGTAATATAATATAATATTGTGTGACAATAGTAAAAATAACTACAATTAAGGTTAATTGAAAAATTTTTGATTGTGAAATAAATAATAATTATGATTATATTTTATTTTTTTATTTTATTTGTTTGTTATAGTATCCATTAACTTTTTTGCATAATTAATTTTATCATGATAATTTACAATTAGTTTTAAAAAACTTTATTTTAATAATTGTTTTGTAACTTTGTTTGAAATTGTTAAAAAAGTGTTATAAATGCATTTAAGTAAAAAAAATAATTAAATTAAGAAAAACTTTATTATTTAATATACTGTATTTTAAAAAAAAATATTTGAAACTATAAAACTAACAAAAAATCTAAATAAAAATATCTTTATATAGAAAATCATCGCAAATTTATACATTTTAATATATATATATATTACATAATTTTACGCACCCAACAATCAACATAGAAAATATAAAAAACAACATTTTTAAAAGTTATTTCATCAAAAAAATTGTTTTTCAAAAATTAGTTTTACATAAATTTTTTTTAAAAAATTAGTGTAGGCAGCCATATATATATATATTAATAGTTAGCCATTTATTATCATAACACTACATACAAACTATTAATACTAATAATAATTTTTATGTTTTTAATAATAATTATATTATTATTAGTTAAAAATTAAAACATACACTTGACATTCAAATTAGTTTATCAAAAAATTTTTTTTTATATACCAGTATATAATGAAAACCTTGAAATATAAACAACAAAATAAATTTTTTTAGTAAGTTTTTTTCAGAGCATTGTTTTTAAAAAAGATAAATATAAATATTATAGTAATTTAATTATAATAATAGAAAATTTGTATAAACAACAACAACAACAACAAAAAACTTGAATTTAAATAATCCAATCTATCAAAAAATATATATATACTGTTTATGCATTAAACTAAAAAAAAAATTAAAATACAATATAAAAAAATAATAAAATTAAAAACTATTTAAACATCTATTTTTAAAATAGTAGTAATAAGTATACTATTATTAAAAACTATCAAAATTCAAACATCAAATACTTATAGTGTATGTTCACTATTATCAATCATAATTTCTATTATATAATTTACTATGGCTAATATAGTTTAATTTTTATTATTATTTTGTGTGTGTGTGTGTTCAAAACAATATAAATTTAATTGTGAGCATAAAAGGTATGTAATAATAATAATAATGATAATAATTTATGCAATCAATAAATACTGTATATATATATATATATATATAAAATTTATATGTGTGTATATAAATAATATATTATAATATCACAATTTCAGATCACAAAATGCATTTTAATGATAATATTATTAAAATAATTGCTTGTATTATGATATCAGTCTTATGGCCGGTAATTACATGCAATTATAAAATACAGGTATAAATGAGTGGTAATAGCGTTAAAAATATTCAGTATATAAACTTATATATATATATATAGTTAGATATTATTAAAAAAAAGTTATATTATACTATATATAATAAAGCAATTACTAAATATTATAAATTTATAGATATACCTATATATATATATTGTATACCATCAAAAAATTGCAATTTACTACAGTATATAATAGATATACACAACATTTACAATATATATTAATATTTCATCAAACAGTTATCACTTTATCTCTCATTTCAATCCTATTGCTGGTATAATATAAAAAATATATATATCATAAATATATCGATATAGAAGTATAGTGTAATTGTAATGATAATAATAATATAAATAACATATTAGCTATTATTCATATACTATTTTTTTTATATATCAAACTGTATAATCATACTAATAATATAATGATGATAATAATAATAATGATAATATAAAATATAGTAGTTTTTTGTGTGTATATGTGTGTGTGTGTATGGCTGCTACTTATGATTATAAAAGCCAATCATTATTATATAACAATCACATATTAAAGTCATTAAATAAATTGTTTGGCAAAAAAATATATTATATTAATATATATAAAAAACAATAGTCCAGTTTCCATAGGGATATATTCACTATAGTATATATATATATATATATATATATAAATATATATACAATATAACAATAATATTGTAATATAATGCAATATAAATGATATTACACTTTTTCTATATTATTAATATATCTAAAAAACAAACCAATCAGTAGTTTATTCATATACTTATTAATGTAATATTACTTTTTTATTAGTATTAATATTATTACTAATAATACTACTATATTATCCATTTGGATACATAGTATTACAATACTACTACTAATATTATTATTATTATTATTAGATATTATAACTAAGCTATAATATAATAGTATTATTGTATATAAAACTTTTATAATACCAGTGTACACAGGTATATGCTTATTGGGGGCAAAAATATAATAAAAATAAAATAGCATTAATGAAATGTTTTCGTAATATACAGTATATATATATATATATATACAGTATATTGAGTTAGTAATACATTTTCTCCACCTTTTAATGATAGCTTATATATATATCATATTATTATTATTATTATTATATATAATTTTATGTTTCTTAAAAACATAGTCTCTTAACGCGCTTAGTCCCGGCATATTATAAGTCATATTATAAATGCAAAAAAAAAGATATTACTATACGATATCCATATGGATGAGCCCATTAGCCAAACTCTCTCTCTCTCTCTCTCTCTCTCTCTCTCTCTTTCTCTCTCTCTATCGTGAAGTTACCCGTCACAGGCGGTCCCCCAGAAAAAAACAACTATCGGTACAAACTTAACTAAAAGTTATATATATATGTATAACCTATTTGTGCCAAACTTTTACTTAAAGTTTTTTTTAATATATATATATATATATATTGCTGTTGTTTTTTCTTCTGCTACACAGCACAGAGAAATATATATTTAAGAAAAAAAACATTTTATATATAATAAAACATTTTTTTGAGTCTCTCTCTCTCTCTCTTTAACTTTCCTCTCCTTTTGTTTGATGGAGTGATGGACCGCCATATCTGAGTAATTATAGAGAGATTCACTCACTCACTCTCTCATCATTACATTTATATCTCTCCCCTTATTCAGAGAGAGAGAGAGAGAGAGAGAGAGAGAGAGAGAGAGAGAGAGAGAGATAGCAATGATTTGATAGCCCGAAAACGTGCCCTTAAAGGGAGTTAACCATCAAATACATGCTTCCGGTTGTGTTGCTTGAAAAATGAGTCTCTGATTCACATTATATATATATATATAGTCTCTCTCTCTCTCTCTCTCTCTCTCTCTCTCTCTCTCTCTCTCTCTCTCTCTATCTCTCTCTTTCGTTGAAACTTTTCATTTAATGAACACTTTTTTTGTTTTAAAATAATTTTTTGTTATATTTTGTTAGTTGTTTTACGGGTGCAGTTGAAAAACTGGAGGTGAAATGCATAGAGTGAGTGAGTGAGTGAGTGAGTGAGTGAAATGGTTAGATATAATGTGAATATTATTATTATTATTATATTATATAGTTATATACAGTATATATATATATAATCAGAAAATTTTGGTTGATTTAATATTTTCTAATTTTATTGATGCCCTGTACCCTAAAAAAAGGGAGGGCTATATATATATATATTTAAATAGTTAATTCAAGCGATTGCACGCCTGGAAACAAACTAATAATAATAATAATAATAATAATAACAAAATATAAAAAACTAAAATAAAAAGTTTAGTGCCATTAAATGTTAATGTTTTTTTTATTTTGTAATTCAGGCAATGGATGTGACTCTAGCGCTCAGTTAGTTAGTTAGTTAGCGAAATGACTGACTGACTGAATGCCTGTAATATTAGATAATACATGATATGAATGTCTGGTCTCTCTCTTTCTCTCTCTCTCTCTCTCTCTCTCTCTCTTCTCTCTCGTTTTAAACCAATTCATTTTGGTTACCATTATATATATTAAAAACTATATATATATGGAGTATATATGTATGTATGGCCTCCAGTGTATATATATATATATATATATATATCTATGTAAAAGGGGCGGCACTGGTAGCCAATCCTAAGACATATCTTACTAACAATTGTAGTTAATATAAGTTTTTGTTTTGAAGACATACTTTTATATTATATATATTATGATATTATTTTAAAAAAGAGACAAACATTAAGAGTAGTAATATTTAAATTGCATCAAAAAAAAGACAAAATAATATCATATCATAAGAGACCAACAATCCTATACATCATATAATTTTTTGACTGTCATATATATGATACAGTAGTTTATATATATATTGTATACAAAGTTGTTATATATTACATACCAACTAAACCAACCAAACAAAACTACATAACTGACTGATGGGATGTCTGTTTTGATTCATTTAAACCCATATTATTTAAGAGAGAAAGAGAGAGAGAGAGAGAGAGAGAGAGAGAGAGAGAGAGAGAAAGAGACTTTTATTTCATTAACTCTTTATATATTATTATTATTTATATTTTGTTTTGTTTTTTTTTTGTTTTAGCTTTTTTTTGTTAGTTTGTTAATGTATTTCTATGACAAATGTTTAGTGTTTGTGTGTAAGATATTTAGATACTGTATTCAAAAAAATTTTAAAAATAATGTGAACTAAATAAATGTATGCATAAATCATTAATAATATGATATATAATATGTTATATTATATATAACTTATATACAATATAAAGTATAGGATGTTTAAAAAAATTTTTTTTGACAAATATACTAAATAATTGTAACTTTTCAAAAAATATAATGTTAGTTAAAATAAAAAATAATATATATAATAAATTTTTAAAAAAAAATTAATAACAACAAAAACAAATGTTTTAGTTGTAATTTAATTTTTCTGACAAATAACTAATTAAAAAATTTTAAATACATATTCAAAATTATTTTTTAAAAAGTATATTAATAACAATTACAGCAATTTTAATTTGCTTTAAGATATATTATATTTATAGTATGTTTTTTTTTGTTATTTATTGATATTTAAAAAAAAATAAAACTAATAAAATAGAAAAATTTTAAAAATTAATTTTTTTTTATAATTACTAAGACTCATATGGTTATGATATAATATAATACAAGCAATTAAATAAATATAAATATACATATATACAGTATTATACTATACTATATATATATATATATATAGATTTATATTGCATTCATTATTTATTGAATAATAAAAACTAATAAAACTAAATATTTATATATGAAATATTTTAGTGAAAAATATTTTGCACATTTTATAATAAATATATGTATAACTATATACTGTAAATAAATTTATACATAAATGTTTAGTTAAATTAAAAATATATGACTATATATCTGTTTAGTTTATACTACTTATTATAATATATAGTATTTTTAAAAAAAAAAAGATATTAAATGCTGAGTGAAATATAACAAAATATAAATACAAATAAAATAAAAACACCAAAACAAATGAGTTGTGAATTTATTTTCAGTCAATCAAACAATTTTCGTTAGCAATAATCTTAAAAGTAATAAATTAGGTTTTTTTTATTAGTTTGATGTTTTCACGCAATATTTTTATTATTATTAGTTTTATTATTATTATTATTATTATCACGATTATTGTATAGATAGATAGAGAATATATATATATATATATATATATATATATATATATATATATATATAACTAAACTTTAATGTAATATATTTTAGATAATTATTAATTTATAATAATTTTTTTTTCATCAAATTCATAGTTGGCAAATATATACAATTTTTTTATAGATATTTTTATATATAATAATTATAATAATTGTAATAATATTTGCATTTATAGGTTTGATATTATAAAATAACAAACAACAACAAAATATTTGATATTATTATTATTATTATTACTTTATTTATTAAAAAATGTTTGATTAATTTTAATTAAATAATTATATACTGTAATATATATATATATATATATATATATATTACTTTTTATTTGCAAAATAATAATAAACTAATTTTATAATTTAATATTAAATGTCAAATGTTTTGTGTTGTTGTTGGTTAATATTGTTGTCATATAATTGACATTTCCTATTTTGAAACAAATTTATTTTATTTAGAGAGAGAGAAAAAAAAAATGTAATATAATTAACTAATTATATACTTAATTGGATATATTATTGTCAAAATTTGACAGAAAATTATGTCATAGAAAACATGAGATCAAAAGAAATAGATATCATATATAATATAAATTATTAAACACTATATATAAAGTATAATAACTTATGTACCGGTATTTAACCTAATAGTTAATAATAATTAATGATTACTTATATATATACATTGTTTATTTATTTGTTGACATTAATTATTTAATATTATTATGATATATGAAAACTATATACATATATGAAAAATAAATATGATTTTCATTTATCTCATCCATAATATCCATATTTATTTATACACTGAAAAAACGTGTTCATTGAAGACATCCCCATAAGAGAGAGAGAGAGAGAGAGAGAGAGAGAGAGAGAGAGAGAGAGAGAGAGAGAGAGAGACCATAAGTCAGTTGTTATATTAGGCGATGTAAGGCCTGAGCTATAGTTTCTGACGGCATCGGCACCGGTAACACAACATAACCGCCCATATGTCGAGATATATATATACAGTATATATAAGTTATATATAATAATAATAATAATACAAGAATAATAGTGAAACACACAATTTTGCCACTTTTTCTCATAAATTTCAACAAAACATATATTAATTGAGAGATTTAACAACACCTTACACTTGATATTTCTCTCTCTCTCTCTTTCTCTCTCTCTCTCTCTCCATAAATGTTAGTATAATATATTAAATTATTTTACTATACAATCATTATTTTTGTTGTTATTATTATTATTATTAATTATTAAAAGAGTGAAAACTCTATTATTTATTACTTTCATATATTATATATACTATAATATATATATATAGATATAATATATACTCTACTATTATATATGCTTTACTAGTTTATTATGTAATCAAATATTATATAATATTATATGTTGTTGTTGTTGTTGTTGATTATGTCAAAAATTATTTATCTTGATAATTGTTTTAAATTGATAATTTGTGTGTGTGTGTGTGTGTTGTTATCAAATTTATTAATAGTTTATTATCTCTCTATAAATAAATTTATTAATAAATTTTAAAATTTATCAGAAAATTTATTATTAATAGTTTAGTAAATTATGAATTATAGTAATAGTAGTATTAGTTTGTTTAAAGTGTAAACTATATATTATTTTCTTTAAATACATTTCATGTTATCATTTAATTGTAAATTTGTTTTTTTTGTTGAGTTTAAATAAAGTAATAAATATTTTTTTTAAATAAATACAAAAATGAATATAAAATTTCTGTTATATAAATGAATTATGATTGCATAGACTGTATGAACTAATTTATAAATATATATTAACTTTTATTTAAATTATAATTATTCATGTTTTTCATGTTTTCTACTAATATTATGTAATAATAATAATAATAATAATACTGTAATATGTATGATATGTATGTACTGTTGAAAATGACAATTGCATGAGTAAAACATATAGAGAAAAGTGAATGCAATAAATTTTCAACAAAATTATTATTATATTATTACTATTTCACATATACTGTATAACAATAACCATTAGAATAATAATAATAATAATAATAATAATCATTAATTATAAATTCATATAATGTTTAAAAAAAATTATTCCTAAGTTAATAGTAGTTTCGTATTTTTGTTGTTGTTTTAAAAATAAAAAATAATAATAAAACTAATAATATTATTTGAAATCTACACACACACACACACACACAATAAAAAAATAACTAAAATAAATGCATAATTAAGATTCAACACAAAACAAAACAAAAGTAGACTAGACTTTTACCATAGTTTGACTGATATGTAATAAAAAAAACAAACTATTTTATTGTATATAAATATTTGTAGTCCTATATAATATCATTGAGAAACTCATAGGATTTCCAGATTTAAACAGTATATGATGGGTAGTATAGACTCAAAAATATATATATAAACTGTTTTGTCTTATTTGTAACACACATATCAGTTATATATATATATATTTCAGTGTATTCAATGTGTATGTGTGTGTAGAGGGTCAGCACTGTTGCCGCGGGTGGGTCAGGTAGGGTCAGGTCATTCCGCTTAAATGTTGAGGTTTACATAATTACAGGTATGATAAAAGTTATTGTAGAGTCAAACTAATAGCCAAACCGTTGTGAGTGTGTGTGTGTTAACAGCCATTATATTGTTTAGCATTTGTATTACTGGTTTTAAAGAAAAAGTGGTCTCAAATCTCTCTCTCTCTCTCTCTCTCTCTCTCTCTCTCTCTCTCTCTCTTTCTTTCTCTCTCTGTTTGAAAAACATCAAAATTGTTTTACATTTACTTAAGCGTATCAATGGTTTGGGTTAAAAACTATCTATAGATATTTAAAACAGTATATATTTAAAAAAATAAAATAAAAACCCCTATTATTATCATTCATTGCAACAAAAAAATAGTTACAATGTAAATGATATTTTGTTTTTTAAAAAAATATCTATTGCATTGTGTACTAAACTAAACAATTGTTTAATTGTAATTGTAAATTATATTGTAGTCTTTTTATATCAAAAAAAAATATTTAAATTAAAATATTTAAATAACATTTAAAGTAGAATATATTATCATATATTAATTATAACATTTTATTAATATGCAATTAAAATTATTTTGAAAATTATGATTGAAATCTATCCACAAAAAAATGTTTAATAATAATTATATATTTCGTTTATACAATTATCAACAAATTTAAATAAATAAATTTATTATTATTATTATATTAAACTTATTTATAATATTGCAATTTTTTACTATTAGAAATATCAGCAATCATTGATATGATATAATTTGATGGTTAATATTAATGATATTATTATTATTATTATTTACTATCTATAATATGATATATGAATATAAATATTTATTAATAGTATATACAATATATGTATAGCTTATATGGATAGCTTAAGGTTAAGGTATAAATCAATATAATAATAATCATATTTAATATGTATAACAAAAAAAATCACATTTATTTATATTTATATATATTTGATTGTAAAAATATTTTTATCAATACATGAGCTATCAAAACAAATTTAATAAACTTTATAAATGTAAGTTTAGTTATCGATTATATAAATATATATATATATATATGAGAATTATAGTCCCCTTAAATTTCAATATAAATTTCAATATAAATATTTTTTATTTTTTTTGAAATATAATTTTTACCCCCTATTTTTGCTTGAGGCTTATGGTGTGTGAAAAAAAATTAAAGTCATGCTTTTAAAAATATATTATATATATATATATAAAAAATAATACAGTACTAATATTTATAGTATAATATAATAACTATAAAAATTATTATTATTATTAATAATTTAATGGACAATCACATTTATAATAGACATAATAAAAAACAATTAATTATTTATATTGAAAACATTTAATATGCATATACTGTATATATTATTACATAAAAATACTTAGAGGTCATAAACATTTTTAAATAATAAATACAATATACTGTAGTAGTAGTAGTACAGGTAGTAGTAGTATATATATATATATATATTATTTAAATAAATAATTTTTATAATATTTTATATATTTATTTTATAGCTAACTAACTAACATTACTACAAAATGATTGTATAATAAATTATGATACTTATTAAATGTTATTAAATGTAACCATATTTTATTTAAAACATATTTAAATGTTATTATAATTTATTAATATGAGATGATATTTATTATTAAAACCCATATATGCTTTTAAAAATATTAAAATTGCAATAAATAATAAAAAATATATATACGTGTTTTTATAGTAAATCATATAATATACTTTATATAAAAAATAATTTATATATAATTATAAATCTAATACAATGTAATCAAATGTTTTCATTGCATTTAAATATTTTAGTTATTTATTTTGGTTACTACATTGATATATATATTAAAAAAAAATATTTATTTTACATTAGTATAGCAATAGTTTCAATGTTAAACATAAAAGCCATACTTTATTTATTATTTTGCAAATAATAATAATAATAATTTTATAAATTTATTTAATAATATTTTCATTATATTAATAATTTATTTTTTTATATTTTAGTTATTCTCTAGATTATATTGTATACCATTAGACAATAATAATAATAATAATAATATTTTATTAGTATTTTTATTATTATTGCAATAAAATTGCAAATATTATATATGTATAGAGAAAAAGCAACAAAAAATTATTCAATTCATAGATAATTATTATTATAAACTATTTATCACAAATAAATGAACAAAAAAAATAATAATAACAATTTTATAGATACCCAAAAAACATATATATATTGTATATTATTATTATTATTAACAATTTCAGATAAATAATGAACTTATTGAACGTTACTATAGTTTTTTATTATTATTATATATATACAGTATATGGTATTATATAAAAAAACTAATGTTAAATACCAAATATAAAAGTTGTAAAAATTGATTACTTTATATATACTGTGATTTGTGTGTATGTGTGTATGTGTGTGTTGTTAGACATATATAACTTATACCAGTATATACTGTATATAACAAAACCAATTTTATCAAATAGTTATAACAAATTGTTTGATTATAGGTTAGGATAAATTAATAGATGATATATATAACTGATAGAAAAACTAACGGTTATTAACACAAAAATGTCTCGGCTATTGTCTAAACTTACTGTTTAAATGATCACTCAATTTGTTTTAGTGGCCAATAGTTTAACTGTCCTCTCATTTTTGCGATATTATTAGGTCTCTCTCTCTCTCTCTCTCTCTCTCTCTCTCTCTCTCTCTGTTTATTTCTCAATCAATTTATATATATATATATATATACAAACTAATAGCTAAATAATATTTCTTTAACTAATAACACACTATTATTTGACTGTCATTTATATAATATTTGAGTTACAATTTTATTGATTACATAACCAGAATATTATTATTATTATTGTGTAACTTATAAAATATTGTCTACAATATAATAGTAATAAAACTTTTTGAATTTGTACTAATTGTATGTAATTTTTGGTACAGTAATCTAGAAAATAAAAATAATTTCAAAAAACAACTAAAATGTATATCTAGTTTAATTTTAGCAAGTTTATTTTATAAAACACTATTCAATAGAAATATAATATTAAATAGAAATATATTTTTATCTAATAAGTTATCAATGAATCAATATTTATTATTTAAATATATATATAATTTATATAAAAATTTATAATTATAGTTAAATATATAACTATGAATAATTGTTGTTAAAAACCAATTATTATTATTATTATATACTAATGTCATTGATTTTATGCAAAAACATTGTATTAACTATCAGTCAATAACAATGAATAAGAAAATGCAAATTTTTTTCTGGTCTCTATAATCTAATATATAAAACTAAAAACTATTATAATTAAAATTATTTTTGTTTGTTTGTTTGAAAACTATATTACAATTATGAAAACATAACAACAAAATATATTTTTTAAAAATATGTATATATATTATACAGGTTTACCAGTTTATTCAACAACAAAAGATAAATAAAATAAATAAAAACACAAAAATAAAATGTTTAGTTATAGAGTATAATAATAATTTGATGTTTTAATTTAAAAACAAAAACATGATACAATTCAATGATAATAAATCTCTAATAATAACTTATCATTCAATAATCAGCTTATCTTTATTAGACTACTTTTATTACCCCAAAAAAAACATACAACATATTTGTTTGTATTATAAGTTATATAGAAAATAGTAATTTGTTTGATATGTTTAGTATTTGATGAGTTGTTTTGTTTGAAATCTCGTGTTATTATTATTATTATTATTGTTAACAAAATAAAAAATAAATAACAATAATTAGTTTATAGGAAATATAATTTATACACTATATTATATACAAACCCTAAAGTGCATGTTTGATGATGTATTTGAAAATTTGCATTGAATTAGATTTTATAACAAAATAATAGATTTATTTAAAACTATAGTCAGATTAGACCCGCATTTCAACCGAATAAAAAAATTTATATAATTATAAAAACATAATAATAATAATAATAATAACTTATTGATTACAATTCAAATAACTTATTATTATTATTATAAGTTATAACTTATAATCCGAAAACACTCACGAAATACAAGTGGAAACTATATATTATTATTATTAGTTTTATTGGCAATTGGTTTAGTAGTTTAGTTATGTTTTGATTCATTCATCATATAGTTGTGTATTTTAGATATAAATCTGTCAATCAATTTATGATTTATTTATATACTGTATATTATTAGCTGTATTTTCAATGTGTTAACACATAATAAATATTTTGTATATATATATATATGTTTAACTATTGTGTTGAAATAAAACAATGCCCACTAAAATTTACATTGTTTACAATTACAATTAATTTATTATAACAAAAAATTAATAAAATATATTTTAGATAATTTATTTTTTTAATTAATTAATTTTTTTGATAACAAAATATGTATAAATAAATCCAATAGACTTGAATTATTGTTGAAAAATTTTATAGTAGAATATAAATATATATATATATAACAACCCTTTTAACACTTTTTTAAACTATTTTTTATATAAAATGGGAAAAAATGGGAAACCCTTAATTAGTAGGACATTGTTATGTATTAGTGTTATATAATGTTAATAATAATCATAATTTTTTCAAACAAATTAGGACAATGACCACACACACACACAATATCATTAAACTAAAAAAACATTTTTTATTAAATTAATAAATTATTTCAAAGCTAAAACAAAATAGCAACAAAAAATAATATAATAATAATTACAACTAATTAGCTAATATTAATTAATTAAAAAAACTTATAATAATATCATAAAACAATAATAATAATAATTGTCAACTAATAAATTGTTTTAAACTGTCCTATAATTTAATTTAATTGTTTTATATATATGTGTGTGAATGTCTTGAAAATTACAATATATTAAATATGTCTACTAATAGTCATCTAATTTTTTTTCACTCTCATAGTAGTAGTAGTAGTAGTAGTAGTTGTTGTTTTTGTAGTAATATTAGTCGGAAACGGTTTTTTGGTATTTATTAACAATTTTTCAAAAAAAAAATTATAGTAATTCAAGATTTATGTGATTTTATAATTATCTATTCATATAAAATAAAATTATTGAAAACTAATATATCAAATATATTGTACCCAAACAAATACATATATATATATATATATATATATATATATATATATATATATTGAAGTTTAGTCTATTAATTTTAGACATTAGGGTTTACTACTATTACTACACAAATTATAATTTACTAATTTATCTCTCAAATACAGTATACACTGTAAGTATAGTAATGTATTATAAATGTGTCTAATGAGCAAAAAAAATATAATAATACTGTATATAAAAGAGGAAACAAATGGCCAGAAAAAATACAGTATATATATAAGCGATTGGCTATTAAACATACACACAGTCACACACACACACACACCAGCACTCGCATCCGTTTGCCAATTGAATGGCTATATGATTGCAATGATTGCTTGAAAAAACTACCGAAGCATTGACTCTAAGCTTTGAAACACATTTGAAAATTCAGACACAGTATGAAAAAAAATTTATACATTATATATATATACAGTATATTAATAGTTAACTCCAAATGTATAGTTTCTCACATGTTGTACACACACACACACACACACACACACACACACACACACACACACACACACACACACACACACACACACACACACACACACACACACACACACACACACACACACACACAATATATATATATAAATGTAATAATAATACTGACTTTTAAAATATAGTGTGTGTGTGTGTGTGTGTGTGTGTGTGTGTGTGTGAGTAAGTGAGTGTGTGTGAGCACTTATATGTAGAGACACAAAAAAACAAATGGGAAAGTTAGCTTAATGTTTTTTTGAGACTATTACCTATTTTTCTTAAAATGTATATATAATTTAAAATTAGAAATTAACATATTCTGTATATATATATATATATATATATAGGTTTGATTATATCATTACATGTATTTAATATAATTTATATAATTATTATGTATACATACATATATTTTTTCGGATATACTTTTTCTAGTAAAAACTTTTTATTTTTAATTTATTCATTCAATTTTATTTTGATTTTTGCAAATAATAAAAAATTTGTTGTTATGTTTTATTTGGCTTTTAAATTGTATTGTACAGTAAATGCAAATACCAGGGTATACCGTATATACCTATTCAATCTGCTTATATATACAGTATATATACAGTATATATTGTATGTTTGAAAAAAATTTAGACAAAAAACATCAATTTGTAAGTAAAGTAATTATAGATTAATAACAGAGTATAGCGATGATGATCAACATCAATGAGCAAAATATGCCTGTCCATCAAAAATTGGCATATTTTAGGCACTCATATATATTGAGATACAAAATTTTTAATTTTTTATCTCTCTCTCTCTCTCTCTCTCTCTCTCTCTCTCTCTCTCTCTCTCTGACTGTAGTTAAACATCATGTGCTCTCCTTTTTGTTCAACAACAACAAAAAATTACAAAAAATTTTGACGAGCGGGGGATAGTTATGTATAATTTTTAAAAAAAACTAAACACACCATACATACACACACACACACAAAATCGAGGCACTAATTATTATATATATATATATTGTGTTTGTTGGTTGACTTTCCTATAAAAAACATGACATTTATTACGGGTTATGAAGTTTACGGGGCCTTCACTGGGACTGTCAATCATTTCATATATAGATCTGATGTTAAGATAGGGAATCAATGCATTGCACACACATTTATATAGATACATGACTTGTACTGTATGTATAGACAGCACCGGTATTTTAGGTGTATGTATGTGTGTGTTCATTACCAATCCTTGGGCTATATATATATAGACACAACTTGTTTATAGGATTGGTTTATATATGTGTATCATTTAATTTTAAATATATACTTATATAAGAGACTCTCTTATATTATACGTCATATAACATATAAAAATTATAATACATTTTTAAAGGTAACAAATTAAAGAAAAAACACTAAAATATAAGTTATAATTAAATTATTTAAAAAAAATTATATAGTGATATATAATAATAATATTATTATTATTATATACTATTTATCTATATATTTTAAAAGTTTATGTTATTGTAAATGCTAAATATATTTGATGCTAAATGTTAATTTAAAATGTTAAAGCATGCGTACAATTGTTAATAATACAGGTATTGTTATAGTGTTATAGTTATATACAATGAAATGATATAATAAAAAATTAAATAAAATAAAATAATTTAATTCTGTTTACTTCTAATATATTAATTCATTGAAATACAGTACTAATAATTTTATTTCAATATAACAATAAAAATTTTTATATATTTTTTTTTTAAAAAAGTCAATGTTGTTAAGTGTTTGTGTGTGAAGGGAGAGAAAGAGAGAGAGAGAGAGAGAGAGAGAGAGAGAGAGAGAGAGAGAGAGAGAGAGAGAGCAGAACATAAGATTAAATAAAATTAGTTTTACAGAAAAATAATCAAAAGTTTCTCTTTTTTTGGTGAAAAACATTTATTTTTTATTGCATACGAGTGTTAACGCGTTTTGTTAGTTCAATGCATTTTGTTGTCTATGTATGAAATGGCAAGCAATCAGTTGGCTCCGGGCTATAAACACACACACACACACAGAGAGAGAGAGAGAGAGAGAGAGAGAGAGAGAGAGAGAGAGAGAGAGAGAGAGAGAGAGATCCGAGAGAGAGAACTATATAACAGATTGTAAACCAATTTTTTTCTGGTCCTCACTATTACCTACACTCACACACACACACACATAGATTCAAATAATAAAAAAAAGTTGATAATAGCTAACAAAAGACACACAATATATATATATATATATATATATATATATATATATATATATGTATATATATATTATATATATACTATAAAAATAAATAGAGTCTGCAAAAAAAATATCATTGATTAAAGATATCTACTGTATATCTGCTGTCAAACCACTAGTGTTTGAGACAAAAATTTAATGGTTAGTTGTACTGTATGTGTGGGGTATAGATAGATAGGATGAGCTTAGGTAGGCATTGCTCTTTTTTTTAAATACTGTATTTAATGTGTTGTGTATTTAATACCGTATTATTTTTTGTACAGTATTTAATGACATTCATTGAGAGGACAAGTATAGTAATGGACCCAATAGTTACAGTAGTAATGTTTAGTCTAGTTTATAGTTTACAGTATAGTATCATATGATGCTATTATGTTAGCACAAAAAATTTTTGACAAAATTTTTTTTTGTTATTAAAATTAAACAATAAATTTGTTACAACAATACAGTGTACAGTATATGCAATATGACATAACATTTATGATATTATTATTATTATTAAAAGTGTCATAAATTCATATTTTTTATTTTAAAAAAAAAGTTCACAAAATTTTTATGTAGTGTTAGTATTGTTTGTTTTGTTGTTTTTTTGGGTGCAATTATGTATAATAATAATAATAATAATAATAATAATAATAAATATAAATAATTATTTATCACATGATGTTTACTATCAGTATTTGTTTATATATTAATATATATACTATAAGTTTAAAATTTAAATATTACTTACATTTTGTTTGTTTGTTTGTTACCAAATATTTTCAAACACATAGTATACAAACAAAACAAAAAATGATGAAAAATACTAACTAAATATATAACTTATACACTAAAACATTAACTAATTTTTTTAAAAAAAATATTGACAACAAATATAATCTAAAAATAAATATTTTTTTTAGAAATTAAAAACGATTTTTATTAATACTTAAAAGTTCAATATTTTTTACTCATGAAAACAAAGTTCATTATATCTTTGTTGTGAAAATATAATAATAATAATAATAATAATAATAATAATAATAATTTATAGAAACATCATAACAACTATTTAACAAAAATTATTGTTAATATTATTATATAATGTAAATATTTAATACCTTTTTTCTTATGTTAATAAGTTATAAGCAGATGTTATATTCAAAGATCAAAGAGAGAGAGAGAGAGAGAGAGAGAGAGAGAGAGTAAAAAATAAATCATTATTTAATATAAAAATAATAATTAAAAATTTAAAAGCAATAACTGGAAGGCATTAGAGAAAGAAAGAAAGAAAGAGAGAGAGAGAGAAAGAGAGAGAGAGAAAGAGAGAGAGATAAGTATATCTAAAACCAATAATCATATAAATTGAAGTTTATTTTTCGCTTAATTTTTATTATTATTATTTAAAGAGTTCTGACAATTGCTTATTTGGGAAAAATCTATTAATTATTATTTTAATTAATGGGTTGAAAGAGAGAGAGAGAGAGAGAGAGAGAGAGAGAGAGAGAGAGAGAGAGAGAGAGAGAGAAAGACTAAATAAAAATCAATCGATTTATTTAATCAATCGTTTTATTTTTTAATTGAGATTTTGTTTGACTGAGTGGTGGTGTCTGTTATCTAACAAATTGCTTATAATTAGTTTAAAAAGTTTTTAAATGTTTTGTTTTAGATAAAACTGATTCTTATTATTTTGTTGTTTGATTTGTTTGATAGTCAGCTCTCAATAATAATAATAATAATTATTATTAGTATTTTCTTTATTATCATTATTATTATAAGCCATCAAAAAATATCAATACAGTAATATCATAGTTTGTGTATTAAAATAATAAAACAATAAAAACAAACAACAAAATATATAAACATTTATTTTCTATGGCTTTTTCTCTGTATGTTTGGATATTATGGGTTGGGTTAACCCTAAACCAAAAAAAACCATTGGTTTTACATTATATATATATATATATATGATATAATATATTACATTAATATTAGTAAATTGTTGTATCACTACTACTACTACTACTATATTAACTATTAATTTTAAGTATTACTTTAATTAGTTAACATACTGTATATATATATATAATACCACTTTTAAGTTATAACAAAATATATTAGTTATAAAAACTGTTTGTATATAAAAAAAAACAAAAGTTTTAATTATTTAGTTTTTTTATTGTTGATTAACTTAACATTTATTGATAGTTAGGTTAGGTTAGTTGTGTCCAAATAAATAAATAAATAACAATTTTTGTGTTGTTTGGTATATGTATAATGAAAACATTATTTTCAATCAATTCAAATTCAAATTTTTTGAGTTTCAAGAGTTAATAATTCAAAAATTCGTTTTTAAGAGTCAATAAAATTAACTTTTAAAAAGTCATAAATTGTAAACCAATTTTCATTAGAAATTTTTTTTTTAGTTCACAAATAGTCTTATCAATAGTTATGTGCAAAAAAACAACAACACAGACAACACAACTACAAGACTACTATTACTACTACTATAGCCATAAAAAATACTTGTATTTTGTTGACTAAGAGAGTGAGTGAGTGAGTGAGAGAGAGAGAGAGGGAGAGAGAGAGAGAGAGAGAGAGAGAGAGAATTTTTGTGGTCATAGTCTTTAAAAAAAATTTCTCTCTTTAAAAATCAAATGATAACTTAGCGCTGATATCTCTCTCTCTCTCTCTCTCTCGCTGTTGAGGTCTTTAAGTATAGATTATAGGCTTTGCAATTGAATGTGTGGCAAAAACAGTGAACATAACTCTTAAAAATGTTAAGTTAAAAGAGAGAGAGAGAGAGAGAAACCTCTAGTTTTAATTTGTTTGACGCTTCGGGCCATTGAATGGAAAGTCAGGTCTCTCTCTCTCTTTATCTTTTAGTATTTTCTCACTTATGATGAGAGAGAGAGAGAGAGAGAGAGAGAGAGAGAGAGAGAGAGAGAGAGAGAGAGAGAGAGAAGGCATTTGAGAAACAATTTATCGATATCTAAGAGGTCTTCAAGTGGTTGTAACAGTCAGTTGTCTATACAATTGAGAGGCACTGAAGCACTGAGTGAACCACCGAAGCGAACAAATGCTTAGTAGTTGTATAGTACTGTCTGTCTCTCTCTTTCTCTATACAGTAAATATAATGCTATATTGTATGGGGAATGGGAGACACAAATGACTACTACTACTAATATGAGTACTGTATGAGTGCTATGAGTGTATGAAACGGGACGGACGGACGGCTCAGGTATTGGGCAGAAAACGTGTGTTTTTTTATATTATTATTATTATTATTATTATAAAAGTTCACAATTATAATGTTGCGGACGGCCTTGACGTTAATGGCCTAACAGCTCACATATTATTATTATTATTAAATGCATATATGCCTGGCTGTATGTATGGGCCGGTAGGTGTGTATGTGTGTGACTATAGCTGCTCAAGTGAGATGATGATGAGCGCACATACATATACCCTATTCCTATGCGAATACCCCATAACTTTTTGACTCTCTCTCTCTCTCTCTCTCTCTCTCTCTCTCTCTCTCATTCACTCCCAATTCTACTACTCAAAAACTCTATCTACCTGTCCATCTATCTATCAAAAATGCATGCATACACTACATAGTATGTACATACAGTGCTCCGGGACATACACTATATATATATATATATATATACTGTACATACATATAAGGAAAGTCGTCATACAATAATTGTGTGAATAGGCCGGCCATTCGTTTCCCTAAATAGTTTCATTTATTTTAAAAGCACTTTCCTTTCAAATAAACTTTTTAATAGTTTTTAAAAATATGTTGTTAACTATAATTCGACAACAATATACATACAGTACATATATATATATATATATACTCTACTTTATACATACCTTTCCTCAAACTATATACACATACAAACTATAACCAAACCCTCCCAACATTTAGAAACACTAATAATTAAAGTCAAAAACTAAAAATAAAAAAAAACTTTCAAACAGTCTTTCACTGACTTGAAAGTCAAAGGCGGAGGCATTTTAAATGGCATTTCGTTTTTATTTTTTTTTTTTTTTTTGTAAAGACATTTCGTTTTATTTGCATTTTTTCTTTTAATTTTTTAAAATTTATTTCATTCAAATAAACCTAAATAAATAGCTTTCAATTTATTATTATAATTATTATTGTTGTTTTTATTACAGTATATGTCTAACAAACAAAAAAAAATAAGAGCAAAACATATTTAAAATCAATTTTTAATTATTATTATATTCAATATATATCTATATATAAGTTATATATAGAGTTATATTATGAGTTATGTTTGGCTATAACTTTCACTTCAAATTAGTGACAAATTTATTTGCTATGATTTGACAAAAATTTTTTTGACTCAATTTATTCAAACACATTGTATAGACAAATTGAGGTAAAAATTTATCTTGATAAAAAAATTTTTAGATACAAAAATACCATTAAATATCAATATAAAAGTACCAACAAAAATATATTTGCAATTTACAATCTAATTGATTGACATATTGTTTAATAATTTGATTATTTGATGATGAAAAATTGATTGTACTGTACATACAATATCATAGTTAATAAATTACAATATTTTTCTAATAATTGAAACACTATTGACATTTATGGCTAATAAAAAAAAACTAAATAAATTATTATTTATTTATTTTCTAATTTAAAATCCAATAAAATATCATATGTTAATGAAAATGTGATTATTATTATTACTATTGTACTGTTATTGTATATCATATCATATATATATAAATTATATCACAAATTCACAATTAAACCTTTTAAAAAAATGTTTTTCAAAACTTTTAGTAATTTATTTTTCAATACAGTATAACACACATACACTGGTATGTCAAGTACAGTAATCGAGTAATTCTAGGTAAAACATATTTATAACATTTAGAAAAATAAACTAGTTAATTTTGTATAGAGTGAGTGAGTGAGTAAGCAATGTAGAGATAGCATTATAGAGACAGTAAATGATAGAAAAGATAGTGAGAGTGAGTGAGTGAGTGAGTGAGAGAGAGAGAGAGAGAGAGAGAGAGAGAGAGAGAGAGAGAGAGAGAGAGAGAATAGCAATAAAGCAATTGTGATAATTAGATAAAAATCCTCATTAGTATTACACATATACAGTACAGTAGTAGTAGTGAGACACACATACACACACACACATAGACAGTCACACAAATTATATATGGCTTTTATAAATTGCTAAAGTGCTACATGTTTTTTTTTGTTGGTAGACATACCCCACGATTAACTACTATACTAACTATCTATCTAACTAACTAACTAATCAACTCTATTAATGCTATATTAAAGCTCACACACACACACACACACACACACAAGTATTTTTTAGGACACACACACACCACAAAAACTTTGGTCAATTACTCACAAATTTGTGATTAAAAATAATAGTATATTAGTTAGAAAAACACTAGAAATTTATCCACAAAAAAATATATGATATGATTAAAATGTTTTTTTTAAATATATATACTGTGAATATATTCAGTACAAAAATAGTCTATAGCTATATATATATATAATATGACATAATATTATATATGAAAAAAATTACATCGACTCAGAGCTACCATTAATTGCATTCATACGATTCAATGCATGTATAGTATTGAAACAGCGGGACAGGTATTAAAATGGGCGGATTTGGTTGCTTTTATATAATTCATATATATATAAAAGTGAATATACAGTACAATATATATATACATACATAAGTTAATGCATATACAGGTATATACAGACATATGGAAACGTGTGGCTGTCAGGGATGAGCCCAACACACACACACACACACACAGCACATATACGTACTGTTGTCTGGTTGTGTGTGTGTGTGTTGTCTACCAACTAACTAACACACAAAAAAAACAGATACCAGTTATCCAATGGTAACATTAGATGAGTGAATCGTCAGCACCAGCAGCAGTAGAAAAATAAAATAAAAATAATTTATTTTTCAGGTGTAGCTCCGGGGTTATATACCGAATTCCCCATTATATATATAGATAGATATATATACTTATACAATAAAATTCAGACTATATATATATATATATATGCTCAATACAATACTTCACTTATATATATATATATTATTGGGTTCAGTTTTGGGGGGTATTCTATAGTGACGCCACCCCCCGCTGGTAACCAAACCGCTGCTGTTATATATATATATATATATATATTGGGGGAACAACCGGCTGACCGGCAATTTCAGATTGATATACATATATATATATATATATATATAATTTTTGAAACATTTTGCTGTTGAAAATATCTGACTTTTAATAAAATAATAAAATTAAAAAATATAATTAACAAATATAATTTTATATAGAAATTTTTAGTCGTATAATAATAATTATAAAAAAAAAAATTTGTAGCAAATATTCATATCATTTGAATTTCTATTTGAAATTTTCTATGTTGTTGTTGTTGTTGTTTATATTGAAATTTATATTAATATATCTAATTTATTTTGGAAATAAAAAATAAAATATCAAAAATACCTTACAGTCTCAGTAATGATATTTATATTAAAATATTTTGTTTTTGTTTTAATTTTTAATTTGTTTTGTTGTTGTTGTTGTTATTTGGTTTTATAGAAATAATATAATAAATAATAATAATAAATATATTAATATAATATTGAATTTGTGTACTGTTATTGAATTGAATTATTATTATTAAACACAAATTATATTTATATATATATATAACAATAATACTAACAATAATAATACTGTAATAATGTTTGCGTAGCAAATAATAATCAAAAAAAACTTATATATACAGTATTACAACTAAATTATATTTTGTATAAAATATGTTTCTATTATTTTCATTGTAAAAATTGCAAATAAAAAACTTTTCATAACAACAAAATAAAACTTTTTCACAAAAAAATATATAAACAGTTTTGTGTGTAAATTAAGTTGTTATATATATTTGACAAATAAGATGTATTATATATTATACAAAAAAAACTAAAAATAAATAATCATTGATAACAAATAATGATAACAAATCTCATTGACTGAACATTCACTTAATACATATTAAATTGTCATTTCATTTGATGTGTGAGTGAGTGTGTGTGTGTGTGTGTGTGTGTGTGTGTGTGTGTTAGTTGAATAGACCACTGAAAAATATGGCCATAATATGATTGCCCCCCTCACCCAAACAAAACTTTAAAAATAATTTTCAGAAAAATATATATAAAATAAAATCTATCAAAAAAGTGAAGGTGTAATTGGCATTCATTATATCAATTTTTTTTAGTAGTAGTAGTAGTAGTAGTCCTAAACTTTTTAGACATATATATCAGTGTAGTATAACTATTGTTAGTGTTGTTATTGTTGTAAATGATCACCAATTGATCTAAATATATATATATATCATAGATATCATAATACTGTATCAATAAATATAGTATAATAACAACAAATTGTTTTGACTATTATGAGTAGTAGTAGTAGTAATAGTTTTTTGAGTAGTGAAACCTATACCACTATATAAATACAATGATAATCAAAGTGTCAGTCTATGCTATTGATATACTATACTATAGTATATTAACAAATCTAAACTAATCTATCTATCTATCTATCTCTACAAAAAAAAATATAATATAGTTATTATAGTTTGTCACACACACACACATATAGAAAATATATATAACTTTATCTATATATCTAAATATGTTTGAAACTATTTGAAATAATAATAACAACTTTTTTTTGATTGTTTGTGTTTAGTTTAGTTCAGAGATTATAGTAGTAGACATTTGAATGAATGAAAATCATAACAACACAATTTAGATGTTATATTTTGTGACACTTAATAACACATACATAGATATAAATAACAATATATAAACTTATATGATATATATATATATATATATATATGAAATTGCTTGACATGTTGTTGTTGTTGTTGTATGTTTGCACTAGTAGTACAAAATATAATAGTTAAGTACACATTGTAGTAGCATTTTGTAAATCTAATAATATAACAAATTATAACTTATTTTATATATATATATATATACAGTATATCATATAAGTTTATATTGTTTATTTAGTACTGTATATATACGTACCATGTGTTGGCCAGAAAATTGGATGTACCAGTAGTAGTAGTAGTAGTAGTAGTCAATGGTCATGTAATTTATAATATACATGAGCTCTACAAACAATATATACAGTATATATAAATTTTATATTTATATTACTTACTAATATCCTTTAGTAATAGTATACCATATACTATACTATACTATAGTTTACTAATTAATAATTTTTATTTTTAGAAAATAATTAAAATATTATAGAAAAATAATTGGAAATAAAATTTTTCAATTTTTAATAATTATAATAATAATAATTAATTTTTATTTAGCAAATGAAGCAATTGATTTGAATTACAATAACTCTTTTTGTTTGTAATCCTTATTATTATCAATAATTTTTTTTTAATATCTAAAACATCAAATAATTTGTTTACATAGTATTTATTAAAAACAATTTTTTCATCATTTTTTTATCATCAATAAATTCATTATAGCATTATATGGTAATGAATTAAATAATTTTTGTACAATAACTGAAAAAATTAATAATATAATAATAATTAATTAATTAATTAATAATAATAATAATAATAAAATCATTTTGTTTTAAATATATTTATATATATAATAATAATAATAATATATTATATTAAATATATATATATAGAGTAAAATACCATTAAATGTGTCGTTAAAATTGAAATAATGATACCATTTTTTGTTTGAAATAAAAAACATAGGATTTAATGGCTTACTAATTGATAAAATGTGATGTTTTTTTGTTGTTGTTGTTGTTTGTATAGATTTTTAATGTTTTGTTTGTTTGTTTGTATTTATATATATATATATATAATTTTTTTATAAAATGTTATTATTGTATTACATAGTAGTTTCGCAGTTTTCACATATTTATTTTTAACTTTATTATACAAATAATAATAATAATAATAATAAAACAATAATAAAAAAGTTATTAAATATTTCAATTCGTCGTGTTTTGTATTCAATAATTATCAATAATTTTTTATTTTTTTGATGGAAAAAATGATTTCATATTAAAAAACTTAAATAATAATAATAATAATAAAAATATTTTTGACGATAGGTCTCTCTTTAACTATATATATATAAAATATTTGTATATAAAATCTCAAATATTAAACATTTTGAGTGGATATTTGCACCAATTTTTTTAATAATGTATTTGTCTTATTTAAACTTAAAATTTAATACAAAATATCATCATTAAATCTCGATTATATTACTATTATTATTATATTAAAATATTAAATTATTAAAAATGTTAAAAAATTCAACTAAAAAAATGTTAATTCAATGATACAGTCCTAACAATAGTTTGCTATTTTATGACTCAAAATACAGTTTCAATGTTTAGTTTGAAAGAGACTTGACATACAATTTATAGATATATATTCAATATATATATATCTAAATATTCAAAATTTTTGTATATATATATTATGAGAGACCATTGCATTCATCAAATAATATGATTATATTATTTTTCCACAAAAAAAATAAATAATTATCAACAAAAAAAACAAACAAAAAAAACTGTGAGTTTGTGTGTCTCATACAGTATATGGCACCTAATAATAATCATAATAATAATTATATTTATATAAAAAAAACAATAATGTGTGTCTGGGTGATTTTTGTTTTTTTAGAAAAATTAACATTTATCAATTTTGTATTTTTGTTGTATTAAATTTTGTATTTTTTATACACCATATTAGAAAATATGTGTTTGTATGTACTGGTATAATTCAAATTGTATTTCAAATTTCAATAAACAGATAATAATAATTGTTTAGCAATAAAAAATGTGTTTTAAAAAAAATAATTATTT
This sequence comes from Oppia nitens, assembly GCF_028296485.1. Taxonomy (NCBI): domain Eukaryota; kingdom Metazoa; phylum Arthropoda; class Arachnida; order Sarcoptiformes; family Oppiidae; genus Oppia; species Oppia nitens. The sequence goes on along the minus strand of NW_026533210.1, from coordinate 9,982,757 downwards.
TAATTTCTATCTATAATATCAATCAATTAACTTATGGTTTGTCACTGGAATGTCAAACATATATTATAAATATTATATATATATATAAAAACCAATTGATAGTAAAAAAGCTAGAATTTTAGACTATAGTGTTATATTTGATAAAAATAAAAACTTGTAATTTCATTGAAACTCTTGTTTGTTTGTCCTAAAAAAACATATTGTATTAGAAAATTATTAAAATATTTTATCAGATGATTTAAAAAAAACAATTCAATTATAAAAACACATTTTAATTTAGTACTATTAATATTATCTGTTTATATCATACACATAAACACACATAAACACATATTTTCATAAATAAGTTTTTTTTCAAATAGTTTTATTACAATACTTATCATTATTATTACTATTATTATTATTATTGAAAAAAACCTTTAAAAAAAATTGTTGGTTGAGATGTTTGTTGAGTTGATTTGATTTTTATTTTTTTGGTGATGAATGGATGATAAATGAATGAATAGTTTTGAATTGAATAGTTGTTTGAATTTCCAGTAATTTTTTTCCGGTCTCTCAATTTTTTTGTTGTTTAATTTTCAATAATAATAATAATAATTAATTTATTTATTATATATATATATATCTCGAGTCTTCAATATAATATTAGTTAGTTGTCTTCACATTTGAAGTTATTGATGACTTTTTTTCCACATTGTTTTATATGTAGTTTTTGTTTGTTTTTTTAATATAGAGATTAGGATTTATTTATATTTTGAGAGATGAAAACATATATATATATATATATTGTTGTTGTTGTTGGTGTGTATGTGTGTGTGTGTGTGTAGGTATGTATGTATCTATGTGTAAATGTGTTTCAAATATGTGTGGTATATGAGGGCTGATGGGAGGGGGTTTTTTGAGGACTATTTACACCAGGAGGGCTGTAGGTCATCGCAACCTAAAACATAGAGAAAGAGAAAAAACAATATATTAAAAATAAATTTATATATGATTAAAAAATATATATTATATTATAGCATAAAAACATATAATATGCAAATAGCATGTGTATATGTATAGTATAAGCAATCATCATTATATGGTAGTCATATACAGTATATATATATATATATATATATACATTGAATTATATAAATAATAATAATAATACATTTTTTTCTATCTATACAAAGTTTGCTACTATTTATTAGTTAGTTATAAACTCTCTCTGTGTGTGTGTATGTTTTGAAAGGTTTAGAGATATTTATAATAAATATATGTATATTACATAATAATAATGCAAACTAACTGCAAACATAAAACGTGACTATTATTTGATTGATTAGAAAAGTTAATTTAGTTTGCCTTTCAATAACAATATCACTATATAAACGGCTACTGTTTGTATGTATGTATGTGTGTGTGTGTGTGCCCAACAAATTTATTTTTCTATATAATTTTTTTGGGGGTATATATATATTTGTAATTACTAGACACACACACACACATATATATATATATATATATATATATATATATATATATATATATAAGTGTTGCCAGGGTTTGCCACTAAACAACTTAGAGATACATACATACATATTGTATCAGTCATATCAATGTATTTATAATAACAACAACAAAAAAAGTGATAGACATAAGTGTGTTGTAAACCCTATGTTGTTAAAGATCATCGGGTTTTAGGGGGGGGAGGAGGTTGTAATACACTAATAATGTAAGTGTAATATCTGATGACAGGGCCAAGACATATAGCATTTTTAATACTTGTAATATACAACAGTATATTTAATATTAAATATATATATATATATATATATATATATTGTTGTGTATACTTGTATAGTACAGAATATGTTATTGTAATTGAATAGTCAAAAAAATAAGCTAACGGCACAAACCATATACAGTATAGTATATTATATATATATATATATATATAGAAAAGTTAGCAAAACTAAGGGCATAAATGATGTATTGTGACAAAGAAATTGAATTTAGGCCTCAATTATTGTTGAATTTATTTCATACACACTTTTTTCAAACATATATACTATATATATATATATAGTTTTGATCTCTGGGTTTACTATATATATACTGTATATACTGGACACAGCCATTACTGATATAATCGACTCTCAAAACATTAATATAATTTAATCTAACATTTTTCGAGAGCAAAGAGAGAGAGAAAAAGAGAGAGAGAGAGAGCAATAATGAGTTGATGTCATCAAGTTTTTAAAAATACACTAAAACTTATTTTATTTTATTATTATTTTTTTTTGGCTACACAATACTTTAGTGTATAATATGTGTATAGTCTAAATGTGTTAGCCTAAGCTAACTGTCCAAAAAAATATTTTTATTATTATATATATATAAAAGGTATTTGAGTGTAAACTAAAAATAATAATACAATAATACAATAATGCTTAGTATAACACATTCCTTATTTATATACTTATATATATTATCAATACATTACATAACATCTATAAAAAACAAAAATATTTATTTATTTATTTTTTGGTCAACTGTTGATGGATTTTGTTGCTATTATTTTAAAGTTTATTTTTTTTAATAATAACAATAGATTCTCAAACTTTATATTAAAGTCAATGGCAATATTCACGTCATATAAAATATTGAGAAATTTAAAAAAAAAATTATATTAAAGGCTATTATTTTGATAAAATCATTTTGATTAAGAAATAGTAATTAAAGCCCAATTAAAAGTCAATATAACTTATAAACAAATCTATAATATTTAAAAATAATTATAATAGAAAAATATGACATTTTAGGTCAATTCAATTATAAAAAAATAAGTGATTAAACTCAAAATACACACACATATACAGTATATACACACACAATATATAACCTAATCAATACATATACAGTATATATATATATATATATATATGACTACAGTATTACACATATTATTAACCAACAAAAAAAAGTTTAATTAAATAAAAATATTTATAAAAAAAATAATTGACATTATTTTCAACAACAAAAATTAAAGCTCACCTCAGATCGACATTTATTTATTTTATTTTTATTTATTTTTGAAGCACAATATTATTATTATTACATTATTATCAAATAATTTTTGTTTTCAGAGAAATACAGTATTCAAATAATTACACAATCAATAAAAAATGATTTTTTTAAATATATATATTTATATAATGTTTTGTTTTATTATTATTAATTATTAATTATTAATTTTCATTTTATATAACATTTTTTTTTAAATTAAAAAATGTGATGTCAGGAGTGTATAACACTTTTTGTTTGTTTTGTTTTGTTTTGTTTGTCTCTCAAAGAGGTGAGACCTGATGCATACCGGTCTCATACATGCCTCCTGAACTGCCATCTGAGGAATAGCCTCCGTGCCTATGGGCCTATAATTATTAAAAAAGGGGCGAAAGAGGGAATGGTAGATATAGTTTTTTGTTTGTTTGTTTGAATTTATTTGAATATATGGTTTGAATATTTATGACATTTAATTGTTATCTTATCTCTATCTCATTAAAAAAAATAGCCATCATTTTATACTGTCTGTTATACATCAATGATATATACAGGTGCTATACTATTCAAAATTTTACCAATGGTGATACTACTACTACTACTACTACTAATGATAATATAACCTAGATAAACTAAACTTAACAAATTATAATTTTGCTGCCTATTAAAATTATAACTATATTAAAATAAAATTTTTAAACAAAAAAAAATCATTAAACCTAAATAATTCAATTATAGACATATTTTTAGACATAATTAATTGGGAACTTTTTTCCCACTAAATTAATTGAAACTAAAAAAAAAATTTAATATTATAATTGACGTTAAAAAAAAGTTTAGTTAGTTTATGTTAGTTGACAGTAATGGCTGTATTATACAAGTAAACTACTAATACTACTACTACTACTGCTAATTGTTTGTATTGTTTTGTTGTTTGAGGTATGCCTTTACCTGACTTCCATAATCACCATTCATAGACCATCCATCCTGTGAGCTACCGGGTGGTGGCGGCGGACTCATTATATTCCCTGAGCCCTGTGATGATGGCGTTAAACCGTATGGGGACGAACCAGCTATACATATACCATATGAAAATATATATATAGATATAATAGGGATACGTATATATTTTGATTGATTTTTGATTTTTTTTTATTATAGAGGCAATGTCTACCATTACTTATATATATATATATAGATAGATAGATATAAATTTTGTGATAACACACACACACACACACATACACACAACAGTTATGACCAACAAATAAAACAGACAAACTTTTATTATATATATATAATTACTCGATAGAGAAAAAAAATGTCATTCAATTGATTTAATAAACAAAAAAAAACATTGAAATAAAATATTGAAATTACAAAACAAATATACAGTATATATCAATATATTATATAACCAAAAAAAACTATTTATCGCTAAAGAAAATTATTGGCAAATAAATCCAATGCGAAAAATAAAAATGTTTAGCTATTATTTAATTGTATTTATTATCTATAAAAAAAAAGTTTGGGCCTAAAAGTAATGGCTAGTGTGTGAGTGTGAGTGTGTGTATGTCAATAGGTTTGATGTATTAACGTTGAGTCCATTTCTCTAAATGTCAACTCAACTGTAGATAAATGAGATACCCTTTTTTGCTTAAGAGTGTGTTTGTGGGGGAGGGAGGGAGGGGAGGAAATGGTGTGATGGAGAGAGACTTATATTTTTTGAGAGGACATGGAGTTAGAGAGAGAAAGAGAGAGAGAGAGATATTAAGCAAATGGCATCGCAAATGTATTAAGAGATGGTTTATTGTATTGCAATCTACTTGTATAGTACAGTATGTATGGATGTATAGATGGGTTATATCACAGTAAAAGACAAGTAATATCGGGAACCGATAAGAGATTGTTTGTGCCATTAAAATATTGGGACACAAATGCTTGCATTGCATCACATAATTGTTGTCAACAACTAAAATAAAACATATAAAAAAAACTATTGACTACTAATACAACTAAAATTTTTGTTGTTGTTGTCGTCTCTGTCGATAGAAAATTGTTTTTTCTTATTGTTTTATATATATATTATTGAATGACTACTACTTTAATAGTTAGTTATTATATACTGTTACTGTATATATATATATATATAGGATATATCTATGATTTTATTTTGCAATGCCATACAATTTATTAATAGTAAACTCATTTTGCAAAGTAGTTGTTTATATACAGTATATATATATAGTATATACTATATGTGTGTCCTAACAATAGCCATTTGCCTCAATTGAATAAACTATTGTCAACAATATAACTAACAAACAAACAAATAATAGACAGAGAAAAAAAATCAAATTCAATCTTAAAGTCCAGAGAAAAAAATAAATAACAATTGCTTATAAACAAAGAGAAACAAAAAACAATATATTTTTTAAAAAAAATTGTTGAAAAAAGTTTATCTCATTTTTTTTGTGTATTGACTTTCAAAACCCATAGCAATCCTTTTATTTATTAAATATATTATACACACAGTATGTGAATCTCTTATTATTATTATTATTATTATTATTAGTATAAGTATACTAATATTTATAATAGTAATTACTATAATAGTATAAAACAGTATTATTATTATTGTTATGAAAAATATTATATATATATATATATCTAGTTGTCTCTCATCATATCATATATATATGAAAGACACAAACAATTGCACACAAAAATACAGTACAATTATTTTGATTAAATTCACTACAATTATTGAAACACACACACACAGAAACATAGAAAAATAAGCCCAAAAATATATATATATAAAATATTAACTATATATATATATATAAATAATATATATTATAGCAATAAATTAATGTCTATTTAGGAAAATTGTGTCCAATAGTTTAGATTAAAAAAAAGTCATTGTATTGTACAGAGTATATCATCATATTATATACTGTAATACATAAACAGTATATATATAATCATTTTTTTGTTATCTAACCAAACTATATATATATATGATATATATATAAAATAATAATAATAATAATACTGTAGTTAACCGGTTTAAATAGCAGAGCTAATCATATTTTATCAAATTAATGAATTTTTTAATATATACTGTATATAAAATATAATATAAAAAGCTTTAAAACTATTTAGTTTTTATTATTATTATTATTATATTCTTCAATGAACTAGTTTATGATTTCAAAGACACTTTTTTTGTTGTTTGATAATAAATTATTGTTTTTTGTGTGTGTGAATCGTTTCACATATATATATATAAATACAATATAAAAGTACTAATAATAATAATGATAATCATATAAATAATAATAATAAAAAATAATACTAAGACTGAGACACACATATATATAAATGTATTAAATATATATAAAATTAAAGTCAAAGTGAGAAAAAAATAAAAATAATAGTTGGGGTAAATGAGTTGATACCCTACTATTTAAACACATCATATTATATATAACTTATAATATATATTATATATAAGTGTATATAAAATCTAAGGCCTATATATAAATACCGATATATATATAAAATGAAAGTGAAAATGAGATTTGCTTTTAACATATATATATAACATAACATTACATTACATAACATAACACACATAAGTAAAATAGCTTTGACTTTCCGAGTTTTATCTTTTCAATACAGACTCTCAAACTTTCTCTCTCTATAATAATAATAATAATAATAATCATACATAACTGCCTCAAAACTCTAAGTCCAAATTATAGCACCAGCAGCTATAAGGCCGGTGCTCTCACAGCACACACACTTGCATAGCTAGTTGTGTATTAGTTAGCTGACTACTACTACTAGTACTGGTTTGGCATATCTCTATAGTCTATACTAGACTATAGTACGGCTTATATAACATACCATACCGTATATACAGTATATGTTTGTGTTAATGGAAAATAGAGATTATATTATTATTATTATTATTATTATATATATATATATAAAACTATAAGGTCTTTACCAGAAAAACGGCCTAACATTTGTATAGACAATACTAACAACAACAACAATAGTCAGTTCACTTATTTGATATTATTGTCTGACTGCCATCACAATCAGTACATAGCATCCATAGCATAGACCCCATAATTTATGGGCATATATGGCGTATAAAAGCTATTGTAATTGTCAACAACAACAACAAAAAAAAATAAAACAAAAAAAACATACACACAACTAAAAATATTTGCAGACATATACTGTATATTAAGCCCATTGACTAAACATTTAACTCATATATATATATATAAATTATAGAAATATAAAAATACAAATATTACATAAATATATAATATTTTGTTATTGAAGCTATAATAATATCATAGTTTTTTTCCTAGAAAATTAGTAGTCATATATTTTTTGTTGTCCCAAAACTATAAACTTTAGAAAATAAATATATTGTTATTATTTTTTCCTCCCCCAAAAAAAAAATATAATCGTATATAAAATTCAATGATAATTATACTAATAAATAATAAATATATGTCTCGTTGAACTAAAACTTTTGAAAATAGTTGTTTATATATATGTCTATACTGTTTGAATGTATAACTAAATCAAGTTTCTTATATTATCAATATATATATAAAATAAATAAATTAAAAACAAAAAAAAAATAACATTTTTCAAAAAATTAAGTAATTAAATTAAACGAATTTTGCACAAAAAAAATATTAAAACAAAATAATAATAATAATCATAAATTTTCGTTTAAGCTAAAAGCTAACCAACAAAAAAATAAATAAATAAATGTCAATCATTAATAAATTAAATTTGTCATTGAAAATAACAACAACAACAACAAAATGAATTGTTTTATACTAACAATAATAATAATAATATTGATAATAAATAAATATAAATATATATATTGTTTATGATTGACAGGGATTACCACTACGTGGATAGGGATCTGATAGATGAAGTAATAAGAGAAGGCCACTACCGCTGAGACATAATTCAAATATTTATGTATTGTTTTTATCTCTGTCTCTCTCTCTCTCTCTCTCTCTCTCTCTCTCTCTCTCTATCCATATATATTTAAGGCATGATCTATAAGACATGTGTTTGATATTTACAACTACAACAACACAACTATAACTTAACAGCTACTACATCATCATATATGAAGAAAATATATGATATATACATACATACAAAAAAAACTAATAAATATAATAAAATGCTATTTTTAATGGCTTTCAATGTCAATAAAATATATATATATATAAATAAATATTTAAAAAGCCAACAAAACACACAAATATTTTGAGAGAGAGAGAGAGAAAGAGAGAGAGAGAGAGAGAGAGAGAGAAAAAGAGAGAATCTTAGCGCAAAATTGGAGGTCAATACAAATTTTTGTATACATATATCTATCTATATATTATTTATATATATATTGACACTAATATAGTCGTCTATCAACTATCGCTTAAAATATGATATTAATCAATAAAATGTCATTTAAAATATGATATATATAGTAGATATTGAGTATTAAGTGTGTGTGTGTGAGTGTGTATGTGATTGAGACAAGTGAGTGGCAAACATGATAAATGTAAATCAAGTGTTTTATATAAAACATGTATATATAATATCTCAATATATATATATAGGCAATGATTAACTTAATAATACTATCAAATACTAACAGTACTAATGCCTAATAATAATATTAAAATAATTTTATTTTAAAAAAAATGACAAATAAGTGTCACAATTAATTACCAGCTTTTTTGGCGGCGTATAGATTGGCTTCTTCTTGAGCTTTGCCGATGTTTTTCTTATACCTAATTCTCTTGTTTCCAAACCAATTGGATACCTGTCCACCAAAAAAACAACAACAATATTATTATTTATGTTTATATAAAGTATTTATAATCAAATTAAAATTCAACTACCGGTAAATATCAAATTAACAAAAAAATAATTATTATTATTAACCCCACATAAAAAACTACATGACGTGTGTGTGTGTGTCATATCTTTAGTTATCAAAATGTTTTTGTATTATTTAAATAAAAAATTTAAGACAATTTTTTTTAAAAAAGACAATAACACACACACATACACACACACACACACACACACCTACATACATACATACATACATACATACATACATACATACATACATACATACATACATACATACATACATACATACATACATACATACATACATACATACATACATACATACATACATACATACATACATACATACATACATACATACATACATACATACATACATACATACATACATACATACATACATACATACATACATACATACATACATACATACATACATACATACATACATACATACATACATACATACATACATACATACATACATACATACATACATACATACATACATACATACATACATACATACATACATACATACATACATACATACATACATACATACATACATACATACATACATACATACATACATACATACATACATACATACATACATACATACATACATACATACATACATACATACATACATACATACATACATACATACATACATACATACATACATACATACATACACACACACATACACACACACACACACACACACACACATACATACATACATACATACAAACACACACATTATCTGTTAAGTAGTTGTCAACTAATTACTGGCCATTTGGAGGGTTTTTTTGTGGGGGGATTTAACAACAAATAATTTGTTAGATAACAACTAAGATTATGATTGAGATTAAGATTAAAAGTGATTAACAGATTATCATCGGTTAATGACTACAACTTACTTGAGATACAGTAATACTACACTTTCGGGCTAACTCTTCCTTGGCTTCTTCACTCGGATACGGATTACTCAAATGTGAATAAAAATATTCATTTAATATTTCTGTCGCCTGTTTGCTAAAGTTTCGCCGTTTTCTCCTATTTTTTAATAATTAAACAAAAAATAAAACATTAATATACACCAAATATATATATATAAATAAAATATTTTAGGAAAATTTATTTAATAAATTAATAAAAATAATAATAATAAACATTCATAATATGAAATATTTACTGTATAGTTGTTTAAATTCACTAATAGTAATACTATAGAGTAGACTATAGAGTATCTAGAAATTGATTATTATTATTATTATTATTGTATAATTATATAATGATAAAATCAATATTATTAATTAATTAATTAATTAACTAAACAAAAATCCTAGCGATTTTATAAACTAGTGATGTTTGAAAATTAATTGAACTTAAATTATACGTAAAATCAATCAATATATGTGTGTTTTCTCTCATTTAAGATTTATTAAAGTGTTTAACAATTTATCTATTATATAAAATATAATGATAATTTTTTTTTTGGTGGTTTGTTTGTTATTTATACAAAAATCAAATACCGTTTTTAACTAAAACAACAAATTTCTAAAAATCTATTACTAAAATCTCTGAAATGTTATATTAAAGAGAGAGAGAGATTAAGAGGATATCGGGGATCAATGATCAGAATAATGAGGATATGTATCATTAAATTATATGTTTATGACGACCACTAGTTTAAGTAATGTTAATATATATATATCTAAAGGGTATACTACTAGACCATTAGACACATAGACAACACACATACCTGGCATCCAAAAACCTGGACCTGAGGATCATAACAGCTTCACAGGTGCTTTGTTTGAGCTGTACTTGAATTGAATTAAACTTTTTATGTATGATTTGGACCATCCGTTCAATTTCTTTGGGTGTTATCGGACGCGTCCGACTCTGTTCTCGTAACAGATTCATTACATGTGTTGTAAACTCATTGCAGGCCTACAATTGAAAATAAAAAAAAATCAAAATAAATATTAAATACAAAAATTTAATTAATTAATTAAATACTATTGTAAACACACATAAGGTGTGTCATAATTAAATAGTTAAATAACATAAATAATTTAAAAATAATTTATAACTAATACACATTGATTTACACGAATTTTCGTTAAACTTTTAATAATAATATTAAAACAATAAATTTACATAAAAATTAAATATATTTAAAAGTTTTAATATATATATATATATATATAGTTTATTAATAATATTATTTTTAAGATAATTGTAAATTTAGTAGTAGTAATAATTTAGTAAATTTACATGGGTAAAAATATATACAAATAATGCCATAGATGGCGCATAGTGTATCACACTTAACATTATTCAATGTAAAATTTTTAAGTGAAAGTTTAACCAAAATAAAATAAAATTATGTAATTTATTTTTTGTGTTAAATTTTAATATTTGTTAAATTTAATTAAATATAAAATTAATACCTGATATATTTTATTTTTTAAAAAAAACATAAAAATTCATAATTTTGTATAGCATTGTGTACTGTTATAATTGTGTACTAAATATATAAATAATTGCAATTAATAATATATATATTATAAATAAAGTTGTATAATATTTGAATATATTGTATTAATAATAAAATAATATAAACTTATCGACGATAGTATAAGATATATATATATAATATATCATATATTATATCATATAATTAAGATCATTATATTGCATATAGCAATTGTATCATCAAATTATACATAATATGATGTGTTTAAAGATAGATAGATAGACACAAATCAAGTGAAATAGTAGTCGGATTTTCAAAATTATATGTATATGTGTTTTTGGATAGTGTTATCTCTATGGGCTTATGGTGTGCTAATTATTAGCAAATGTTTGGCCATTTTCACTGCATCTATGAAAAGTGAGTGTTAGTAGTAGTAGTAGTAGTAGTAGTAGTAGTAGTCTAGTGTAGTGTCAGATTGAAGGCACAGACACATACATACACACCAACCAAACCAAACACAATATATACCGATCCATCAAATGGATGATCCGTTTAAGTGAGACTTAGATGACATCATAGTCTCTCTCTCTCTAATATATATTTGTATATATAGTTTTTTTTTCTCTCTCTCTCTCCAGTTATGAAACAAAATTAAACACATTATTGACGACTAAATACAGTATATATATTTAATATAAGAAACAAAATTATTATATTATATGAAACAATGATTTACACCAATAAACTAACAGAAAATACATTATATATATATATATATTTTCAACAAATATTAGTTGCCCTCCAATATATATATATGATATATACTGTAATACATATTGCAGCAGAAAACTCCTGTAAACTATATATATATATATATATATAACTAACTAAATATAATAAGTTTAATATAATATATAAATGTTTGGTATTTTTGTATTAAAAGAAATTTATATAATATTTCAAAAAATAGAGAGAGAGAGAAAAGATAACATCTGTTGTGTTTATATGTGTGTTTCAAAACTCTATTGTTTCTGTTATTACATAACATTTTTCTCATCACTATTTCACTCAACTATTCTCTCTCTCTCTCTCTCTCTCTCTCTCTCTCCTATGTAGGATTCAAACCTGGCTTATACTCAATCAGGTTTGGCTATATATATTGCTGTACAGTATTATATATATATATAAGGGAGAGTGATATACAAGGGAGATGGGGGTCGTCAATGTATAGGGGCAGGCATTCTTATATTAAATGCAATATAACATATACAGTATACATATATACTGTATATATATATATGTAAAGTACAGTACAAAGAAAAATATAAAATACATAGAAAACTATGAACTTTTCATATTATGTATGAGTTTTGATGTGTGTGTGTGATGGCCGACACAAACCTATGAAAAGTAGGAAAGAGAGAGAGAGAGAGAGAGAGAGAGAGAGCGGACTCATACAGTGAGAGTGAGTATGAAAGTTGAGGGATAGTTAGATAGAGATAGAAAGATAGATGCCTTTACTCAAGCTATACACACTGTATCTATATATTATATGACAGTCTATATGGTGGGCCCAACCATATACTGTATATAAATATATATTTTGCTGGCACTTTGCCTGTTTATAACCTTGATTTTTTCAACAAAAAAAAATAAATACTAAAAAAATTATACTATATTATGCATGAATTATGCATTATCTGTCTATCTATCAATCCTATCTATATATGATTTTATTTAACTATTTTAATTTACAGTACAAAAAAACAACCTACCCTTACATAATATATATTATATACTGTATATATCTCCTAAAAATTAATCGCACTAACACTTTATCCTATATTGAATATATAATCTCATCTCTTAATGTATACATATATACAATACACAGAGTATTTTTATTGAAAATTTCAATAAAATATTTTTAAGACTACTTTTATTTATGTAATTTATATATATACAAAAAAATATAATGCTTTTTTAAAAAATAGACATAGATCAACCTAGCTAATTATTAATTATCATAAATAATTAATAAAATTTATAATAGTTTAACAAAATAATAAGCCATGTCCTAATTTAAAAAATATAATAATAAATCATTTAAAAACTAAACGTATTATATGTGAAACAATAATATAATTTCTGATTTATTTGTGATATAATAAGTTTTGAATTTTTTTTAAAAAAAAGTATGAATTCATATATAATAAAATATCTTATTATTATTTAAAAAATAAAAATAAATATTATTCAGTGTTAAACATGACGTTTATTTGGATGAACGGCACAAATATAACAATTTATATAAATGTTTATAAACTGAATAGTAGTATAAAACAATAGTAAAATCCGTTTATATAACAAAAAAAGACATTGTTTTTGAATATGACTTATTGACTACTCTTTTAAAATAATACAATACAATATATTTTGCTCATTAATTAGGGCCCTCTCTCTCTCTCTCTCTCTCTCTCTCTCTCTCTCTCTGAATACTCATATAAATGGTAGACTCATAATAATTATCCGTACAATTAAAATAGCACAATGAATATGAATAATAATACCAAATTTTTCATATAATATACATATAAATGATAAATATACATATATGAAAAATTTACAGCTAAAATAACAATTAGTATATGTTAGTGTATATATTAGGGTACAAAAATTTTGTTAATATAATAATAATACTAAAAAATGCCATTTTTAAAAACACCATTATGTCAGTGTTAAATATAAATTGATAAAACTTTTTATAAGCAATAATAAAAGTAAAATAAATACAATATATATATATAAATTAAATTATATAGAGAGCTAACCAAAAAAAATGTTGTCTAATTTTATCAACAAATTTATGACCACATTTAAGAAATTAAAAACAAAAAACAAAACATTTCTACTCTACTCTCTCTCTCTCTCTCACTCTCTCACTGATTGTATGAATATATTTAAAGTCAAGTTTGAAGTCACGAACAATTGATTGATTGAATGGTTAGTTTATGTAATGTCTTGAATAAAATAAAATAAAATGAAAAAAAGTTTTTACTCAGAAATGAAATGAGAAGAGAGAGAGAGAGAGAGAGAGAGAGAGAGAGAGAGAGAGAGAGAGAGAGAGAGAGAGAGAGAGAGAGAGAGAGAGAGAGAGACAATATAAATGCAATTTTAGCCCAAAGCTAATCACAAGAACCAGAATAAAGTTATTAACCTTTTTTGTGGCTAAAGTTTTTCTCATTTTATTTTCTAAATATATATATATATATAAATTTTATTTTATTAAATGAGAAAAAACCCACAAAAAATTGAATGCTATGCTTAAACATATTTAGCAAAAAAAAAAGTTTCAATATTAGATATTTTTCATTCAAAATACAAAACATAGCATCAAACCTATAAAAAAATATATATACACAGTATATATATTATATAAAAAAATTCATTTTTGCTATTTTTATGGATCAAAATATTAATAAATTTGATATATAGTTATAAATAATTTTTGTTGTTGTTGTTATTATTGCATATATAATATATTTAATAAATTAGAAATGCGCCTCTAATTGAAACAAAAAAAAATTCAATCAATTAGATTTGAAACATTTAGACAATTTTTGTTTTAATATAAATATATTTTTTGTGTGTGTATGATATCAGGAAATATCGTGCAAAATATATGACACAAAAAATAGATGATACAAAAAAATAATATGAATAATATCATAACAAACAAACAAAGATATCATATTTTACATGTACTGTATATATATATATATATAATAGTAATAAAATACTAACTAAAATGCATTTTGTGTTGACATTATTAACATAACCACTAAAAATTGATAAAAATAATAAATAATAATAAAATGATTTGAAAAATGTTTTCTAGTGTGTTATCACTTGTGAACAACAACGACAACAAAAAATATTAGTAATATTGTCGTTGATATCAATAGAGAAAAAAATAATAAAATAAAATATTTAAAAAAATAAAATTCAAAGATATTGTCAAATAATATTGTAGAAGATTTCCATTATATGAATAATGATTTATATATATCTATTTTATGGACCCTTAACATAGACAGCAATGTTATGGTCAACATTAGCAGCACTATTAGCAGCAGCACTGGTATTATATATATATATATATATGATAGGGAAATAAACAACAAACTAAATGTTTAAACATGTAGTTATTATGGTAGGGGTATCCACAAAATGATAGGGTTTTTAACAACACAACTATCACTATATATATATATGTGTGTGTGTTTGTATGTACAGTATGTCTATATATGTGTATGAATAGATAGACAGATAGTAGTAATACACCTGAATAATACATGGCAATGGGGCTAATAATAATAATACCATTAATAACACATTACTTAAATGGTATGACTTCTCTCTATCTCTAAACATAACATACAATATATATATATAATTTGGTAATAATATTATTGCTATAATTAAAGTATAGGAAAAATCCTAGAGGTGCTAAAAAATTTTTTTGGGATCCAATTGTATGACTATGTGTTTATACCCCCAGTCATAATCACTATCATTTAAACATAGAAATGTATTATCCCATTCAAAATAGCCATTTATACTAAATACTTAATAAATACCATTGAGATAAACAGTTTATATACTGGATTTAACTACATTTTTATAGTAGTAGTTTGTTTACAACAACAACAAAAAACTATTAGCAATATGTTAGTCAAAAATAAATTTTAAATATTAATATATAGTGTATATATTTGATCAAAAATAATAAAAACAAAAGGTTATCATAACATCAAAAATGATAAAAAAATTACTAATAATTTATTTATTAATTTAATTCAATATTTAAAAAAATATAAATTAATATTTTATTAATACAAGTATAGTCATCAGCTAAAATAATTAACCCACAACATTAATTGAAAAATATATATATATATTAAAAAATTGTTATTAAAATATTATTATTATTATAAACACATTTTGCTTAATAAACAACCTGTTATTATGTCTAAAAAAATTTGCTAAATGTTTATTAAAACTTATTGATAATAAAAATATAAGCTATAAATAATATTTTACAAGCATGCAATTTATATTTCATACAAAATAATTAATAATTTTTAATTTATTATTTATACAAAAAAATTTTTTTTAGTAAGTGTTTTTCAAATTATATTTATATTACCCAAATGTGTTTTTCATAAATAATAATAATATATTTAAATCAATAGATGTTTGATGTGTTTTAAATAAATTGAGCAAAATTTTTTAGTTTATTTTATTATTATTAAAATATACAAATTTAGTTTTCTTTTAAATAAAAACTAAATAGCATAAGTTATGTTTTAGATATTTTAAATATATTTAAACTTTTTAAAAAAATCAAACTTAATATTCAATATAACATATTTTAGTTGTTGAAACATTTAGCATAAAATTGTATACTATTTTAAAAATTTATTTGTAAACATTTGATTAGCCATAATTTTTTTGAAAATAATATATATATATATATATATATTCTAATAATTTTCACACTTTTTAAATTTTTTGTTGTAAATTAATATTTAATACTCAATATAACAATAAAAATGTTTACAGTATTTACATATATATATAAATCAAATAATATAGTTATTATGTATATCTTTATACAGTATATATAATATCTACTGTCTTTGAAAAAAATAATATATCAATAATACATAATAAATGATAATTTTAGTGATAGCATACAACCTAATGGATAGATAACACACACATTACACAAATACACATTAAATACATTATAACAACTACTAGTCCTTACTATTCGGTATTAATGGAAAATATATACTGTATATAAAAAATGGTTATCAGAAATAAAACAAATTTTTATATATAATGTGATCGATAGTCATATGAAATATTGTTGGACAACATCATCACCACTACTACTACTACTAGTACTACTACTACTACTATTACCATCACTGCCAACAACAACAACACCAATAACAGGACTGTCAGGAAATGGTGCACAACATGTGAGGACAGAATGGGCACTAAAAATGACAAACTATTCAGACATTTTGATGGTCATCGGGGAATATATATATATGTACTCTACTGTACTGTATGGCACTGGCATCAGGTAAAAGTAGTAGTAGTAGTAGTAGTATTAGTACTAATACTATGCCATCACCAAAAAAAAGTCAGTGTAATAAACATATAATATAAAATGAAAGTCGTGTAATAATATAAAAAAATAGAGACAGAAAATAAGCATTTTTGTCGTCAACACCAACAACGACTAACTTATATATATATATAAGATGTGTCCACTATTACTACTACTCAACACATATCTATTTTATGATATCCAACACACAATACCCATTGGGGGCATCCAGTGCTTAGAAGATAGTATAGATTCTCTATCTTTTTAGTACTACTCTAGAAAATTAGGCCATTCATTGACAATCTCTATAATGTCATGCAATTGTCTGGTTGTGTCTACTGAGACCCTCAACACACACATACATAGCATAGCATAACATAGACACTACTAATACTACTTCGGGAGATGAGATGCCAAGGCTCTGGCACTACACACACACACACACACACATACACACAGATACACACATCACTCATCATCATTGAATGGTGTAATGCCTGTATGTATGTATGTATGTATGTATGTATGTGTGTGTGTGTATGTGTGTTCAAAATCAATTCATCTATATATATCTAAATGTGATGACCCAATCATCCAATCATATTATCAATTGTTTGTGTCGTTCAACACACCAACAATCATACCGTCATATATATAAGTCATTGTCGGACACTCACACACACACACACAGAAAGTTAGAAAATTTCTAATCAACTCTAATGTCTTATATAACTAAAATATAAAGATATACTTTCTCAGTGAATAGGATTATACTGAGTGTATGTGAATCATATGATATATAATATAATATATTAAAAGTTAATTTAGACTAAAATATTATTATCCTATTCCTCTATCTCTAACATAGTTTCCACTAATACTAATACTACTACTGAGATACTGTATGTACAGATTGAGTTAAAGTTTAATCAATAAAAACTTTTCAAATCATTTTTAAAGGCCGGACCCAAAACAATATATATATATATACAACAAATCATATGAGAATACTGTATATATATATATAACTAAATCACAAACCAAAAAAAAAATTATATTAAATTTTGTATTCATCCAAAAAGATGATATAATATAATACATAAATTATACACAAAAATATTTTTCTTATTGTATTGTAGTCTAAAAATTTTTCAGCCAAATAAAACAAAATCAGTTGCTAAATAAATTAGATAATTTAATTTTGCTAAAACAAAACTAAATATTATATATATATATAGAAATTTTTATAAAATCCTAATGATAAACACACACACATACAGTATATAGTACATACATACATACATATAGCAAATTAACAAATGTGTGCAAATATTTGTTATATACAATATACATATATATATATATATATATATATATATATATATAAACAAGTTGTACTAATTAAAAATTTTATTTTTTAAGTATAGCCTATAATTATAATTATAATTTACAAGTAGTTTGGTATGTACACTGGTATATTGTATTTAAATTGTAATTAACAACATACATGTACACAAACAATATACATATATAAATTATTATAAATTAAATTAAAATTTATTAATTATGATGATAAAAGTCAAAATGTGTAAACATCATACATATTTAACCCCTCATATACTGTACTGTACTATAATATTAATATAAAATATAAAGCAGTTTTCTATATATATGTTAAATATGATATCATAAATGTTCAAAACAAAATATGCAGCACTTGTACTGTATGTATGTATGTACACAATATTTTGTACATCATGTATCAAATGGACAGTTAGTTTAGTTAGTATAGTGTATAGTGTATAGAGTTTACTGTATGCAGATATATATATATATAGTGTAATAAATTATTTAGAAAATTGGTGTAAAATATTTATATAAAAATATTATTACAGGAATATTCATCAGAGATAGAAAAATTCAAGTTAAATACATATATATATTATATTTATACCGTACTGTATATATAAATATATATATTTTTTGATAAACAATTTATCTATGACTATAAAACAAGTGTCTGAAAGTCTATATATATATATATATATATATATATATATATATATATATATATATATATACAACAACATGTATATACAATATATATACCGTACTACTACTACTACTGTAAATATAATCACTGGTATATGGGTGGCCTGGTATGTATCATTTATAAATGACAATGACATGGCATGGCATCACTGGTTATATCAAAACACTCGGGTATCAATTGTGACAACTACTGGCACTTACACACACACACACACACACACACACACACACACACACACACTATTCATACAGTATCTCATTATTTAGACATCGCTTTTAAAGTCAAAACTATTTATCTCTTTCTCTCTCTCTCTCTCTCTCTCTCTCTCTCTCTCCTATAACTACTTATGCAATATATGTTAACAAAAATATAGACTATTTTTTAAAAAAAAAACAAGTATCTCATTCATTCATATATTTTTTGTATTATATATTTTAATCGTGAGAAACAAATAGAGAGAGAGAGAGAGAGAGAGAGAGAGAAAACAAATTTCTCTATATATCTAAACAATATCATCAAAAAACTGATATCAAATTACATAATCAATAAATTTAAATCATGTATCTGTCTATCAATTATTGAGATTTGACTTTACAAAAAAATATTTACAAATTATAGATGCATTAATTATTGATAAAAATCATATTATTATTATTATTTAAACTAAACTATTAAAGGATTTTATCTCTTCATATCTTTAAAATATTTGTTGTTAACATATAAAGTATATACAAAAAAATATTAGTTCAATTACTCATTAAACTGTCACTTATTTGTCACAATTTAAATACCAAATGGTATTAATAGTTAAGATAACTATTTTTTTCATATAAATATGTATGAGAGATAAAAACTACACACAAATTTATATATATATATATATATATATTTGATACTCAATGTATTAGCAATAAGCCATTGCTACAGTAAATGCAGTGTATTATTTTTTTTATGCATTTATCAAAATAGATATATATATATATATATACTTTATAGTTATGCTATTAATATTGCATAATATTCAATAGATGTTTAAATTCATGTATCAATAAATACTATATATAGTATATAGTAATGCAAATGTATATAACCAAATACATCCAACAATAATTTAATAATAATAATACCTAAGCTGACTAAAACTGTAAGGCAACCATAATATAACAACTAAGAGAGAGAGAGAGAGAGAGAGAGAGAGAGAGAGAGAGAGAGAGARAGAAAGAGAGAGAGATGCTAAACATTTTAGTAAATAACTAAAATCCAGCTTAAAGTATAGGCACTGGGATATCAATTTGTTTGACATATTGTCACATTGGTGTGTCTATGTGTGTATGTATGTGTGTGTTATATGCCATTGCATGTTGTGTTCAACAAACAAAAAATACATCCATAGATTAGGGATGAGTTTATCATTTAGATAAAAATATTCAATACATTTGCTTATTATTATTATTATTATGTGACTTAAACACCAGTAAGTGAGTGAATGAATGAATGGGTGAGTGAGTGAGTGAGTGAGTGAGTGAATGTATGTATTGAATAACTGGCATAAAAATACAGACATATAAAGTATATAACAAAACAAACCACAAAAATATAACAGACTTAACATTACAAATGGATAAATATTTTTCTATAATATAATATTAAACACTATTTACTGCATTATATGGTATATACAGTACAAAGAAAAATATTTAAATCCCTATTAATAAATTAATACAAACAATACATATAAATACTGTTTCTATATATATATTGAAAAACATTAATATTTTTATTTGCTTTTTGTTTTAACTACAGTATAATCACTGTTCATTGTTTTCTAGCTATTTGTGTGTTCATTAACTAAATAAATAATTGAAAAACTTTTATATATTATATATATATATTTTTTTAGTTTCTAAAGTCGGATAAAAAAGTTTTTTCCTATTATTACAGTATTATTATTGTTGTTGTATTTAATTTTCATTTGACTATACATTATATAATTTAAAAACAATAGTTAAAAAATTTTTATCTCCACAAAAATCCTATGCAATTAAAGAAGATTTATGTTAACCTATAAATACACTGTACTGTCGTTTGTATACAAAGTGATAGTTAAATATATATAAAGCAAAAGTTGTTTTTTATATTATTATTATTATTTCTACTATTATTTATAGTACTGCAAATCAATGGATTTTTTTTATTATAAATAAAAATGTCACTCATTTCATGCTAAATATATTTATTTATATGCCAATTAAAAAACATAATAATAATAATTATAATTATTAATTGATAATAATATAAACTAAAAAAAGATAATTATTTATCTATAACTACATATAATAAACTATAATTTTTTTGTTGCACTTATTTTATGACATACAAAAAATTTGTGGTGTATTACTATATAGATAAATATATAAAATAATATATATATATATACAGTATATTCATGCATAGTATGTACTGTATGTGTGTGTATATATTGGGATTACTTTTGCACCTGTTATTAGTTGTAGAAAATTTTATATATAAATATAAAAAAAAATTTGAGTCAAATATTTTATTTTATTTTTGGCCAAAAATAGCAGCATTTCATACATTCATAAGGATTCCAGATGTGATACAAACCCAAGATTACGATTAGTTTTAAACGTCAAAAATTGCATCGCAAACAACATATCCGTTTAGTTGTGTGTGTTAAGAAAGAGAGAGAGAGAAAGAGAGAGAGAAAGAGAGAGAGTGGGTGAGTGAGTGAGAGAAAGAAAGAGAGAGAGAGAAAGAGAGAGAGATAAACTGCTGAAAAATGTTTTTCATTTGAAAACACATGCATTTCTACGAAAAATTATCGGTAGAAAAAAAATTGCCTAAACTTTACATTTCAAAATAATTCCTCAATTTTGTTGTTTTTTGTTTGATAAATAAATTTATTTCCAAATACTAGTATATACTGTACACTGTACTACTGTATTATAGATTATATCCAAATGTATTTACCAACAAAAAAAACAACACATACAGTATTATCGCAAAAACACTTGAGGTTTTATAATAATAATAATTTGTGTGTAAATACTAATTAATTACACTTTAGAAAAAAATTTCTCTAAACTATAATACATACATAACATTGAAACCGTAAAAATTGGTAATAACTAATTAATTATAATCATTTTTAATAGACCTATTAAACTATATATATATACAAACAAAAAAATATGTTCAATAAACACACACAATATAAAATGTGTCAAACATTTTTCAACACAAAAAAAACACAATTATTTTATATACCCTATTCATCATCACTGAAAACAACACAACAACTGGTAAATCAATTACTAAATATTTATATAGAAAAATAAAATAAAAAAAATATAATATATGCTATAAATTAAATTATAGTCGACAATGATATACATATGTGTGTGTATGTATGTGAGACATACACACATGTATAGGCTATGTACAGGTATATAAAATATATGACATGACATACCTGTTCATATTTTTCAAGCTCCTGGTGATAAATGGTTCTGATTTGTGCGAGTTTGGCCCTATAGTCCGAGTGCTCGATAGCATTTTCGCCGCCCGACTGGCCAGCGGCGGCGGCAGCGGCTGCCGTAGCAGCGGCCGAATTGCCGCCACCTTTTTCGGGTCCGGCCACTCCTTCGGCGATCAACATGTTGTCTAAACGCATCAGTTGTGGATCCGGCGGTTCCTCTTCCTGAGTGTTTCTTAAGCTCAATACTATTACAGATAAATAATTTAAAAAAATAATAATAAAATTAATATTAATTATCAAATTATTATTATTTAGATTTATATATTAATTAAGAAAATAATTTTTAAAAAACACTAATTTGTATTTGAAGTGCAATTAAAATATAAAGTGTTATCAATATTGGTTTCAATTTATTATTTAAAAATGTTTTCTTTTCAAAATAAATTTGTTGTCTATTTATTTATTTAGTTATTTATTTTTAAGTGTATTATTAATAGTATAGTATAAAGAATTTGATTTTTGTAGTATTTATTTAGTTTTATATATATATATATAAATATTTTAAATTATTTATTATTCTATATATATATATATATATGCAAACAAATATACAGTATATAAAATGTAATGTTTTTTTCCTGTATATATATTTTTTTATATATAAATTATTGATGTTTAAATGTATGCAATCTATTTATGCAAAAATAGTTTATGCAAAAAAAATAAATAAATAGATATACAGTATATATATATATTGAGTTTTAAAAGGTTTAATAAATCAAAACTACTACTAAATTTAGTAAGTAGTGAACAAACATTTTTATTATACATATATAAAGTATAATATTATATATAAATAAATTTCAATTTTTTTCTACCAATTTTTTTTGATTAGTAATATATAGATATATATAAAAAGATACTTAAAAAATTTATAGATACAAAAAAAAATTATTACTTTAATATAATTTCAATGTAAATGTCTTGCAATCATTTGACAAACTTGTGTAAAAATTTTATAACAATTATTATTTAATTATTAAAATTTAATTAATATATTAAAATTTATTATTATTATTATCTAATATAATAATAATTTGCATAAATTAATTGTCTAAAATTATTATACTATATATATATATATGCAAATCAATTGCAATATCACTATACTGTGCATTACTTTTTGTATTTTTTTTGTATCTGTTTTATATATGTTATTAAGTAAATGAAAAAATGTTTTAAAATTGCCAAAAACAGTATACATATATACTAATATATATATATATATCAATGTCTAGTGTTGGAAACATTGCACATATATATATCCGACACTTTAGTTTTTTTGGGGTCAATCCTACAACTTATGTTTCATGAAAAATAAACAAAAAAAATGCCAAATAGTTTATAGTTAAAGTTGAAAGATATATTAAAATAGGAGGACTGGTATATATTTTTATATACTGTATATATGGAAAACCTATTGGCCTTATGTTTTAGTGCAATACTTGTACGGATAGATAAATACGGGAAAGTAATGTATTACTCGGGGGACACAAAACTTAGTGAACAAACCTGAGAGAGAAAGAGAGAGAGAGAGAGAGAGAGAGAGAGAGAGAGAGAGAGAGAGCTCTGGTCGGGCTTTACTTTTTTTGTTGTTGGTGTGTGGGGGTCGACAACAACGAGAATAGTAGTAGAATAAGGGGGTAGGGATAGAAAGTCATTTCCTCGGGTAATCACTAGAGAGACATTACCAATGTTTTGGATGGCAAAGAAATATTATATATATATATATATCTACTATATATGTGAAGAAAAATGCCAACTAAGATGAGAGAGAGAGAGAGAGAGAGAGAGAGCAAAGTGAATCCTAAATGAATCCATCTATTTATAAGACATGCAATATTTTTTGGTCAAACCTTACTCCAAGTAATACACCTAATATACACTGTATCTACATGTGCTGTATATTCCTAAATATTATATACCCTTATGTATGTGCTATATATATACACAGAATATTGATATATATTAGTTATCAATATATAAATACAATACACACACACACACACACACACACACACACACACACACACACACACAATGCATTGTTGATGTAGTTATCGCATGAGTCCAGAGTCATTGGCGAGAGGGAGAGTTGGTTGTGATAACCAAAGTAACATAAAAAATAGTAAAATATATATAAATTCAATATAAAAAATATATTGAAAATGTATTTTTTTTGTTGCTGCTGTCTATGCCTTAAGCCATCATCAAGTGTTAGAGGAAAGAGAGAGAGAGAGAGAGAGAGATAGGTATAGCTTTTTATACAGTATTATACAATATGTAAGCATTTATATATATATACTGTTTATAACGTAAAAGTTGAGCTCTTAATTGAATTAAATATCAAATACATTATATCATATTTATAACAGTATATACAGTACATCTGATATTTATACAGTAATAACTTATTAAATATATGAAACATATATAGTCAATGGTTTGACATTTAAAGTGTAAATTTTCTCTATTATATACTATATATACTAAAAATATATATATTTATAAATTATATATATATACTGTAATAACTACGCTATTTCCTAAAAAATATATATACACATACAAAATCACAGTTAATAATAATACAAATAATAATAATAAGCAAAATAATGGGACAAAATTCAATGTAAAGATGAGGAGTAAAAAAAAGTGATCACAAGTCAAGTCAATAGCCCGAAGGCAACAAAAAAAAATATATATTGAAAAATGTTTTCAACAAAACGGAAATGAAATAAACCGACAAAATATTAAATAAATTTAACTCATATTCTTTGCTATATTTAATAAAAAGCAAACAAACTTAACACACATACACACTAACAGACAATAATAATATATGCTTTATATATATATATATATATATATATAAATATTATATATTATTAAATATATAAATTTTATATATAAAAGTCTAAACCATAAGCACATTATATGCTTATAAAACTGTATAGTAGTGGTGGTTATGCATTCATAAAATATAAGGCAAAGGCATCGCATAAATATTTAATAATAAACTTTTATATATATCACACACAAAATGCTTGTGTGAATATGCAGTGGAAAAAACCTTGTTTTTAATGCCAAGTCATGCATAAAACTATGTGTGAGAGAGAAAGAGAGAAAGAGAGAGAGCACAAGAAAATATAAGCAAAGTTTAAATAAATCCCTTCGTCTTATAGACTATTGAATTGAGAATCAGAGGCTGAATGTATGAATTGTGTATATAATATAATATTATATATATATGTATACAGTATATGGTGTGTATGTAAATATATTTTATGCATCTTTTACTTATATATATATATATATATATATATACCGTATATATTGCCTCAACAAAAAAAATGATGAGATGCATAACAATCCCAATGTGTGCTCTCATAAGAAAATCCGATTTTCTCCTACAATGATTCAAAGCCACAATCCAATCAAATGTATAGTTTTTATATATTTATATACTTTATATGCATTGAAAAATACTGAAAGAGAGACACTAAGAGAGTGAGTGTGTGTGTGTGTGAGAGAGAGAGAGAGAGAGACTAAAATGCTATCTACCTCTTCCTTCCGATGCATCTCTACTGTCTTTATAGACATTATAAACACATAGTGAGAGAGAAAGAGAGAGAGAGAGAGAGAGTAAAAACCTAATGATGCCATTCAAGAGAGAAAGAGAGAGAGAGAGAGAGTATTAAATTAGTCCGTAAACGATCCATAGACTCCATTAACTGGGTTTAACTCAAGCAAAGCGCACATAAGTTTATATCGACGTCTATTTAGCTTAGATTAAAAACTCGTTTACTTTTTTTTTATACAGTATTATATGAGTTTATTTTCTTATAATATTATATCTATTTCTCATTGTCTGTCTATTTGTGTTTGTATATCATATATGTGTGCGACTACTGTAACTAAAATACAGTGTATATGTTGCTAATAATTTTATGGTAGACTAAAAATCATATTATATTTTTATATATATATACTAAAAATACACTAATATTATATAATAAAACATCATTTTATTATTACTGTATTATCATTATAACTATTTTTCGCGCAACAATAAAAAAAATGGTTTATACAATTGTTATACACAAATGCACTAATAATTTTGTTATATCTTTTTTTTTGTTGTAGATATTAAATTGTATATAAAAATTAAATAGTTTTTTATTAGCTATATATTAGCTATATATATAAACATGAAAATACATATGAAAAAAATTGATTGACTCTAAACATATGTTAAATTATAAAAATAATATAACAATTTATTTTTAGATCAACAACTAAATTGTTTTTTTTTGTTATTTAAAAAAAATCTAAATTACATAACGTTTAAAATAGTAATAATCAAAACAATATTAAATATTTGTTAAATTGAAAATTGTTTTTTTTTGTAATTTTGAAAAACTAATTAAATACATCTTTATTATTATGATTACTATTATTATTATTTACAAAAAAAAATCCAGTTTTTCAATGCATGAAATTAATTGAGAGAAAGTAAAACAATAGAAAACCGGTTATTATTATTACTTTTTAATAAAAATTATTATTATAACAAAATTAAATTTAATAATAATAATAATAACTAAACAAAAGTTGATGTGTGTGTGTGTGTGTGTGTGTGTGTGTGTGTGTGATGTTTATATTGCGTGTAAATATAGTAACAAAAAAAACATAAGTCAATGCATTGGTATCTTAAATGTGTTTAATGTATATATAATATACAAGTTTATGAAAATGCAATGCATTTAAAACAAAAATAATATGCAAAACACCAGTGAATGAGGTGTCAAATTATAGGTGTTTTGCATTAATTTTCCCAAAAAAAAGTTAATCTCAAATGTAATATATAATGTGTGTCTATATATAAATTATATATAGTATACTGTATAATGCATTATAATAGATACCAATACTGTCTGTGTGTGTGTGTACTGGGTTTGGACTGTAAGTTAGTTTGCAATTCAAGAGATCCATTGATTATATTTAAATATTATTTCAGTTTATTATATATTCAAACATACCCTCCCATCCCTTCAATGATACACATAATTATCTCTATGATATGTGTGCACACATACATACATACACACTAATAAACACATTGATATAAAATTATTATTTTGCATTAATAGCATATCTCGTTCATTGTTATATAAATATACAGTATATATATATATAAATATTATAATTTAGCCAAAAAATATTCACTTTTAGGTTTAATTAATTTTAGTATTAATGATAATATCAATATATGATAATTTAGTATAGACTGTATTTATATATAAATACTACAAAACTTTCCTGAAATATAACTAAAAACGTATAAAATATTCTGTATATATAAAAATATCCTTAATTTTTCTACAAAAAAAATAAAATAAAATAACTCATAAAAAACTAAGTGATAGACTGATCAATAATTAGGGGTAAAAAGTGTAGTATATTTTATTTTTTTTATTTTTTTGGTTATTTAACTTAACATTGATGTCACGCAAAGTGTTACTTTGAGCGCAAATTTGTTTGATTATCAAACATATCGGTAAAGACATCTAAAAATATATATATCTCAAAGTGTTGTAGTAGTAGTGGTGATGGTATGTGTGTGTGTGTGTGTGTGTGTGTTAGCCCACCCCACCCCAAGACACATCACCAGCTCATGCATATATAGACATACAGTTAATATCATCTAATGGTAGACTGCATTTCAATACCTTTTTGATTGACTTTTTTGTTGTTGTTGTTGGGTTAGGACTTATCGCACGCTATAATATACTGTACGGTATATATATATATATATATATATATATAATGTACTAAAAAATATACCTATTTTTTGTGTACAATTTCCTCTTTTGCATTATAAATACTATTGAAATTCACTTATGATTTTTGCTTTATTTTATTTATTTCACATTTGTGCTGATAATTTGAAATAATTTTAAAAAGTAAATGTACTGTTAGTGTTTGGTTTTTGAATTGGGATTGAAATGCTTTTTTGAAGAGACAAATATAATATATAAATAAATTAAATTAAATTATCGTTTGAAGAATACTTTAAATTAAAATTAATGTGTTTTTGTGAATAAAATATTTGTTTAAAAAAACTTTATACTCTATTGTGTATTACTTTAATGTAAAATATTTTTTTTCCTCTCTCTCTCTCTATTTAATCAGTTTTTTTTAATTAGTAAAACTAGAATATAATAGATATTTAAATATTTTAGTAATAATAATAATAAACAATCGCTTTTTCTAAGAGCAAACAAATTATATGATTAGTCAAAATTATTTGTGAAAAAATACTTAAAAATCTTTTTAAAAATTTTTGTTATCACTGTATATACTGTTTAAAATAAATAATTTTTTGTTGTTGTTGTTTGTAAATCAATGTTACACAAAATTAAAGCCTAAGTCATCAGTCAAACAACAAAATAAAATAAAGTATATTATATTATACAGTAGTGTGTTATCAATAGTGAAAATCTTTTTTTTTATATAAAAAAAAGTCTCATTGAATTGTCGCTCAATTTTAATATTATTATCTCTATCTGACACACATTCACACACACACACTCACCCACCAAAAAAATAAACCTCATATTAACAATCAAAATAAGCATAACTACAGGCATATACTGGTATAACAAATCATTGCCTCATAACAAGCCTGTTATAAATGTCTCTCTCTCTCTCTCTCTCTCTCTCTCTCTCTCTCTGATCGCTACCATTGATGTATACCGTACTCTACACACACACACACACACACACACACACACACACACACACACACACACACACACACACACACACACACACTAAGTAGAGCTTCTCTAGAAAACCCAAATACAAGACATCCCACGGCTATCCATACTATATATATATATATATATATATATATATATATATATATATATATATATATATATATATATATATATATATATATATATATATCTATGTATAAGTAGAGCCGATTTGGTTAGCGATATACAGTATAGAAATTATATACCTATTTTTATTCATAACTCTTACCCCGTTATATGACTGTACTGTAAATGAAAACAGTAATTACATTACTTTTTCTATATAAATGTTTGTACTCTGTATATGTTTAATATGCACTTATAATATTTAATATAAATATTTATAGCAAACAATATTCAAGTGCTGTATAAATAGATAGCTTATAATACTATTATACATTAGTAAGTAATGTATATATTAAATAAGCTTCTTAAATATATATATATATTGATATTTATTATTATAAAAATTATTTTCTTACAAAATAAATTTACATAATTTAATCTAATTTAAAAATAGTAACAGTAGTAGTATTAGAAATAATTTTTTTAATGTTTATTTTATTTGTTTGTTTGTTACTAAAATAAATAATTAATTAATTGAAATGATAAATGTTGTTTTCAACTATATCTCAAATATATATATATAAGTTTTATATCGTGACTTTTGTATTTTAATATAATAGATTAGATCATACAATCATAATCATAATAATAATGTATTATATTTGACTGTAAGCTAGAAATACCAGTCTAATAAAAAAAAATTAGCACTCAATTTAATTAATATAGTTTTTTATAAAACTTGAGATAAAATTTTTAAAAAATATAGACAGTAGTAAAATACATTTAATTTTATATAATAACAACTAATACTTGTTGTTACCAAACCATTATTATATTGTTGTTATTATTATTATTATTAATATATTATCATATAAATAGTATATATATATATATAGTTTGGCATAAAATTTAATTTAGCGTTAGTTCTCTTCCCACGAAAAAGAGTAGTGTTTTGAGTCTCACTTCCGGACACTTCATTAATCACTGCTCTTTCTCTCTCTCTCTCTCTCTCTCTCTCTCTCTCTCTCTCTCTCATTAAGACACGGGAATCGGTGTGCAGTGAAGTCAATCATTCAATGATATATATATATAACTCCTCCCGAAAATAACACTATTTATACAAAAAAAAATTCAATGCATTTTGATATACACAACACAACATTCCTGTGAAAAATCTATTATTTTTAGGACTAAATGCGTGTGTAATCAATATGTTTTAAAAGAGAAAGAGAGAGAGTTTTAAAATTAATATATCATTTAAATACAAGACCAGAAACAACACATACAATTGGTTTTTGAGAAATTCAATTTATAAGTCTTTATATTCTGTACTATAATAATAACAAATAGGTTTTAAACATTTTGAACTAAAAATTTTAATCTATAAAAAACTAAATTTTCTACAATTAATTTTATTACAACAATTTATAACATAATCTCTCTCTCTCTCTCTCTCTATTTAAATACAAACCATCGCATAGCAAACAAAACTAACAAATAGATAATAACAATAATAATATAAATCGGTATTAATGTCTCTCTATATCTATTGACATAATGATATTGTCATATATTATATATAAGTTATATACTGTATATTGATTTGTAAATATTGCAGTGCAAACAATATGTTATTTTGTTGTGTATAACTTAAATGATATGATAGTCGTCTTTAATGGTGGTTAAGGAGGTTGAGAAATGATAGCACACACACATCCATCCATACAATGGTGAAAAAATGGAGGAAAGACTGTTCATTAGTGATGGTATGCATCGTTCATCTATTCTCGTGTGGCGTTTCCTTCGGATGGCGGAACCGCTCAGGCAGTCCAGCGATGCGATTCAATGCCATAAGCGATAGATATTTTTTTAGGACCAACAAAGACCAACACATATACGATATAATAATAATTTATAAGAGAAGAAATGAGATGAACTGATGATGTGTTTCAATGCCATATATTATCAAAGAGAGAGAGAGAGAGAGAGAGAGAGAGAGAGAGAGAGAGAGAGAGAGAGAGAGAGAGAGAGAGAGAGAGAGAGAGAGAAGACATCCAACAAAATAAAAGACTGTTTAAGGCTATTACAGGAATTAAAGCCCTGAGCTCTCTATGAGAGAGAGAGAGAGAGAGAGAGAGAGAGAGAGAGAGAGCAAAAAAACATCAAATATTGTATATCACATGCAATGAATCCATTGTGTTAGACATCTCTCTCTCTCTCTCTCTCTCTCTCTCTGATAATGTCTTATATATCATATATCGTTGACCATAAACTTAACTGTCAACTGTCCCGGGTTTATATGATGACCGCCAACAACAACAACACACACACATATATAATATGATATGTGCAGTGATGGCCATTCAGGAAATTATTATACCGATGATGACAATACAATCTGTTTTATAAGTTTGGCCATCAATACTCTTGTATGGCTTATATGCAGTATATATGATATTTCCAGCCATTTAATGACTGGTGTGTGTGTGTGTGTGTTGGCAATCATTGCTAACACACCATCACTATTATCACTACTACTACTACTAATACCTAACTGTATCTTCAAATTTTATGAGCTCTCTCTCTCTCTCTCTCTCTCTCTCTCTCTCTAAGCGCTTGATAATAAAGACATTATACCCACAGTTATCATCCAAAGAGATGGTCTTAACATACAATATAAGACAGAGACAGAAAAACAGTCATCTCTAGGGGTGAGAACAGGTGGTCCTCTCTCTCTCTGACCATTGTTTACGACCTATTGGTGTTAATCACATCATAAACACAAAGTGAATACATTACAGTATATATATGTATTAAAAGGCAATTCATTTTATTTGCCTAATCATTAGTTTCTCAAACTTTTATTATTATTTTTATAGTCAATTCTATTACTACTACTACTACTACTACTGTACTACTATTACAGCCATTTATATATATATTCAGGAAGTGCTTCCTATGTTTTTTTAAAATAAAAAAAAACTTACACTAAAATCAATGATTACTGATGAATAGGATAGGTATTTTAAAAATATAGTAGAGATAACTATATTGCAGGTGTTTTTATAAAAGTAATATATAAATGTCTAATAAATACTATGAAAGAGAGAGAGAGAGAGAGAATTAAAAAGTAGTAAAAAACTAAATGAGAGATAATTTTCAAAGTGAGTGTTTGATTTGTAATATATAATTATATATATATTGTTTCTGATAATTATGCAAATTATGTTAAACATATATATAATGTTTAGGAGACAAAAAAATATCCCTAAATTGCTTTAAGGGCTTTAAGTCTCGCTTGAAAAAAAACATTGCATTTTTTTGGTGTTGTTGATGTGTTTATATGTATATATATATTGTGAATGATTTCAACTTAAGATATATGATATGAAAACAACTTAAAATTTTTCAACAACAATAAAACAGCTATAATTGTTGTCATACAGACAGACACTTAAACAACAACAAAAATCCGTAAAATTAGTTTACCGTCAAAGACAACAACAAAAAATAGTCGTAAATTGTTGGGCAAACATATAAAATTAAAATTGTTTTTTTTAAACAGATATATATATATCATATCATTACTATAAATTCAATGTTGAAAAAAAAGTTCACACTTTGCTTATATAATTATAATGTATATCATTATTAATGTGCAAAAAAAACATATACACACCTATTGAAAGTCAAACATATTAATTACCAGTAAAAAAATACTCTCATATTATTATTGTTTTAAAAAGTAATATTTTTTTAACAATTGATAAATAATAATAATAATCATATATTTGAATAATCATAACTTATAGAGTACTTATTTATAAATTAAAAACTCATTTAAAAATAATTTCTTATTTTATTATACAGTATAATATACATATAGTAGATATATATATTATAAATATTGTATATATGTATATATTTGTAGGCAATGGTTACGCTAACAAAATTATTTTTATGAAAAATATGCGTTAAATTAAATTAACGGTTCATTAATTTAAAGAATATATATTATATTTAAACGCAAAACTAAACTATGTTTACACCAAATAGTTTTTAATACATACAAAAAATTAATAAATTACTAAATATATTATATAAATATATATATATATATATAGATGTTTTTTTCGACAAATTAATTTCATTTATTGCTTTTTGTATTTTATCATAACATTGTGTGTATATATTATATATATTAAACATTAGTGTCTATTGATTGCCCATTATATCTCAAATACATTTTTTTTGTAACCAATTATTAGATTAGTAATTTAAAAATATATATGTATTTAATTAACAATATTGTATATACATATTGCAAACCCCAATAATAATGTGATAATAAATAATGTATAGTTAAGAACATTACATTGGAAACAAAGTTATATTTAATTTTTTTTAAACACATTTATCCATTTGTATCACGAAATGTGTGTAAAAATTATAATATATAATAATACAATTAATACAGTACTATACATTTTTTGGTGGAGGAGGGGGGGGGGTAACAAATAGATAGTCATTCAATAATAATAGTTGTAAAAATAATGGGTATGTTTGCAATATGTGTGTTCAATGTTCAGCAGCCGAGTGACCACAAAAAGCCAACGACACGCACACACATGTATTGGTTGAACACATATTATATTATATTCATCTATAACTTTAACTGACAGGAAGTCATATGTGTGTTTCAATGGTGTGTGTGTGTGTGTGTGTAGTATGCAATGGGTAATGTGTGCGGAATAGGTAGGTCTCTAATAGCCATCAAAAAAACCTTACCATAAGTTAGTTAGATTTGTGTGTGTGTGTGTGTCAATACATATGATAGTAACAATAAAATAACAAAACAAATTAATATAATATATATTAATAACAATATATAGACACATATTATAAAGATAGATAGAAACGGTCAAAAACATTGATGTATTATTTATTTTTTTTGATTATTATTTTGATTGTTTAAAATAGGCAATATGTATATTATTTGTTGCTTACAATTATGTATATCGTGTATAATAATTTAGTAAAATTTTATTTTCAAATATTTTTTACAAATTTCTACTATTACTTTATTATATATATACATATTATATATTATTTAGATATAAACATTATATAAATGTTAAATATATTTATTATTAAACTTTTATGTATATATATATATATATATTAAACATAAACTCGCGCTTTAAAATCTATAAATCATATCTTATTATTTAAAAATTATTATTATTAGTACAGTAGTAGTCGTAATAGTATTACTGTATATCATATGAAATAAACAATTATTACAGTTATTGTGTGTTAAAAATATTAATTATTAATATCTTTTCAAAAAAAAAAATAAATTATTATTTTTGCATTTCTTTAGTTAAATTCTACTTTATTTAATCATTTTAATTAACTATATTAATATAAATTTAATATTTTTGAAACCAAAAATATATATATAAATAAATATAATAAAACATTTATATTTAGCTAATATTTTATATACGCTATTATTATTATTATACATTATTTCGGTGTTATTTAAGGCAGTGCTGCAAAATAATAATAATAATAATAATAACATTGATTTTAAGTCACAATTTTTTTTCTCTCTCTCTCTTTCTCGTTGAGACACAATTATTATGATATAAAAATGTTATATAAATACTATATATATATATATATATATTATAATAAAATGTTGTATTAGATCAATAAGGCTGTTACTGGACTCCACCCTTAGTCCACCCAAACGGTGCTATTTTATGGGCACTGATTATATGCATGTAATAGTCAATAGCGTGTGTATGTATGTATGTATGTATAGTGTGTGTGTGTGTGTGTGTGTGTGTGTGTGTGTGTGTGTGTGTGTGTGTGTGTGTGTGTGTGTGTTGGGTACAGGAAAAAAGTAACACTTTTTTAACAATTTGTTAATTTGAGTGCAATATATATATATATATAATAATAATAATAATTTATTAGCAAAAACAACTAATAGTATTAGGGTTTTAAACATTACAACAAAAAAAATTAATAGTAATATTCACGCAATTAATTAAATATAAAAAAAAATTTCATACATTTTGTTAAAAAAGCCCAGTGGTTTAAAAAAACTAAAACTAAAGCCATTAGTCTAAATAATTAATAGTTAGAAAATAAAACAACTAAAATAATAATAATAATAAAAAATATTACATATTATATATATATATATATTTGATACTACTCTCATGTAATGTGCAATATATTAGTCAAGAATCGTAGCAATCGTTACAATAATAATAATATCGCAATAATAATAAAAGTCTACAGCGATTGGGTTTTCATATATATTAAGAAAATGTCAAACAAACCAAAAATTATCAGTTGTGAAAATGCATTAATAGTATCCAAGTTTTATATATATATATATATACACAGTATATAAACTATATATATATATTTGAGGTCTAATCTCATCTTTAATTACAGGAGGAATGCAGTCAAGCATAAGGGGGGACATCACAGAAAGCAAATGGGAAATCACACCCATGAGGATAGTGAACGAGTGAGTGAGTTAAGAGAAAGAGAGAGAGAGAGAGAGAGAGAGAGAGAGAGAGAGAGAGAGAGAGAGAGAGAGAGAGAGAGAGAGAGTATAGCAACTAAATGGACCACAAGAGAGTGAGAGCATCGTATAGAATATGGAGAATATGGACAGTCGTGTCGGCTCTATATATATATATAAATATATTTTATATATATTATATAAAACTGTTTCACTAAATTGTAGACTAGAAAATAAAAACTTTTTTATACTGCTCTCTCTCTCTCTCTCTCTCTCTTTCTTTCTCTCTCTGCTTACAATAGATTATTTGAACGCATCGCAGAGCATAATACTCTCGGTGTGTATGTGTTTGGCTATATCTTATACAATATATTTATTTTTTTTAGTGACCAAAGAAGCGACACAGCACTGGTATGTATGTGTAGTGTATAGATCACTGACTATAATATACAACAACTACAACAACAAAATAAAAACTTATAGACAAAAGTAAAATTATATATAATATATAATACATACAGTAAGCATATATATATATAGAAAATAATAAAATGTTTTTTTTCCTACTCATTCGCATTATTTTTTATTTTTATTATCATTATATTTATATTTTGATTTACAAAACTAAAAAATCATACTAAACTAAACTAAACCAAAAAATAAAATAAATAAATAGTAAAGTAAAGCATAGAAAAAGTCACAGCAGAGAAAAAAAAATCAAAGCTCATAAATAGTGTGTATTTTTCAAATAATAATAATAATAATAAAACATATAATCTTAGCGTTGCACTGGATTTTCAATCTCTCTCTCTCTCTCTCTCTCTCTCTCTCTCTCTCTCTCTCTCTCTCTCTCTCTCTCTCTCTCTCTCTCTCTCTAATAGTTATACATTTGGGGCAATGCTTTTAAATAAGAAATAGAAAAAAGAGTACTAAAAACCACTTTTCTATTTACAATAATATAAACACACAAAACCAATGAATGTTTATATACTTTACTCTTTTATTATTATTATTATTATTTTTTATTATATAGTATAGTATATATATATATATATATATTTTGGGAGTAATAGCCAGTAATGGCTATCCATTTGGGTTTGAATTGCAATGAATACAAACTAGAAGTACAGTACTATTATATTATAGTCGATAGCTGTGTATAGCTAAACAATAATCAGTGAATTGTGGGCTTAAATGATATGTATCTTTTCAAATAAATATAAGTCTCTCTCTCTCTCTCTCTCAAGTCTACTACAGTACTTTATGCTGTCCACAGCTTAAAACCACAACAAAAAAAACTACTACTATTTATTTAGATATATAAATATTTATATTTATATATAAATATAAATTTTGATTTTATTTAAAATTAAATAGTTGCTATACACAGAGAGAAAATAAATTGCATATAAATAAATAAACTTAACCACAAAAAATGCATAAACTATTTTTTATATATAATTTTGAATTGAGGGGTAATAAATAACATCAACCAACAACAACAAAAAAAAAACAAATTACCAAAAATTTGGGTACAGATCTATCATATGTTGAATAAAAACTATATACTAAATATATATATATAAAAATTTATATATCGTATTTTTTTGTGCAAAATTAATTTAACCAACATTTGCCAGACTAATAGTAGTAGTAGTAGGCAATAGTATTAGTACCAGTGCTGGTAGTAGTACTGGTAGTAGTTTTCAGCTACCAGTGCAAGACATTTGCCTAATGTTTTTCTAGTTTTTTTTGGACACAATTTTCCCATTAGTCTAATAGAATCAATAGGTCTGCTAATAATATAAAGCATGTCTCGGCACACATACATACATACATACAGTATAACTACAATAACAACAACAACAAAAAAAATACAATAAATATATAAACTTTGTTATATAACATCAATATATATATATATTTATAGTTTGTATGTCATGTGTTTAGTTAGTTTTTTTTGCTTGCTGTTGATATATTAACAATAATATACATATATATACATACCATTAAATTTTATTTATTATTAAAACTGTTTGTTTATCATATGAATCAATTTACTAACAACAAAAAAATTTATTATTAGAAAATCTTAATTAATAAAAATAATAATAAATTTATTAACAAATTAATAATAGATTAAATAATTATCTAACACTTAAAAAAGATAAATCAATTTTTTTAAAATAAAAAACTTTTGTAATAACATACGATAAATATATAAATCTTTTTATAATAATTAATAACACATAAAATACATATTATTATTATTATATACATATACATCAAACAACATAAACTTAAGCTATGATTTAGTATAATAATCACGTTTGATAACCAAAAGTGATTGAGAAAAAAACTTATGCTATATTTTTTTGTATTACATATTAAATAAATATTCTAATAATAAGCAATTTTTTAAGCAAATATAAAATTATTATGTTTAAGCAAACATTGAAATTTAATTAACTTAAAGTATATATATATAGACAACACAATCACTGTGTCTATGTATGTGTGAGTTCATGTCTACCCGACTGACCGCTGAGATTAGACCTCAAAAACAGTTTAATTGGAGACAAATATCCAATGGGATGCTAATCACTGGCAGTAAATGACAGTACAGCCGATGAGGGAATAAACATATATATAGATATATATAGATATATATATTCACAAACCGGTAAACAACTTTAAGTACATCTCTATTATATATAAAAGAGAGCCAAAAGAGTCATACAATAGATGATAGTGAAAGAGAGAGAKATAGACAGAGACATTGGCTTTCACTTTACACAACTGGCCTTTTCATTGGCAAAATTGAATCCTATTTAATGACTGTGCAATCCATATATAATATACATTAGATAAAAATCCATTTGCTTTTGAGATCAACTTTTATTATTATTATTATAATATTATATATATATATATAGAAATTTTTATGCTATTATATAAATACAGTACAGAGAGAGAAAGAGAGAGAGAGAGAGAGAGAGAGAGAGAGAGAGAGAGAGAGAGAGAGAGAGAGAGAGAGACAGAGTTGTTGGTCGCCTTTCATATGATTAGATGATAGAAATCTTTTATTATTTTCAAAAAAAATAATATTTTATCTCTTAATGTAATTCAAAAAAAAAAAATTATATCACTCTTTTCATAATAATAATAATAATAATAATAGGAATAATAATAGGAATAATAAATGAATTGAAATCAATTCCTAAATATATATATATATTATAAAAATATAATATTAACAACAATTATAATAATAATTTTTTTAAAATATCTCAATAATATATGATAGTATTAAATATATATGAATTTTAATTAGTAAATAAATTATTATTATTATTATTATTATTAACAGTAGATTATTGGTGTTTAATGCTATATTATTATTTTTATTAGTAATTACCTTAAGTACAATAAATTATAGATTTTTATAATAAAATACAAGAAAAAATAAAAACTAATTAATATATTGAAAATATAAAAAAAATAATAAAATTTTTTAAAAAAAGATAAAATTTTCATAAATATTTATCATTTGAATAATATGCATAAATATATATATATTTTTAAAATGATATTTTATCGCAAATCAAACAAAAAACAAACAAAATATGACTTATTATGTTTGTGTAACATATTGTATGTACAGTATATCTAAAAATAAAAACAAAACAAAACTAGAAAATTTTGTTTTACAGTACTATTAGTAATAACTAAATAGCAAAAAACACTATTTTTATTAAAATTAAATAAAATAAATACTGTATTTACAGTCATTCTCTCTCTCTCTCTCTCTCTCTCTCTCTCTCTCTCTCTCTCTCTCTCTCTCTCATTCAATATACAACTATTAGCTTAAGAGGAGATATATTTATAAAACAAATGAAAGAGAGAGAGAGAGAGAGAGAGAGAGAGAGAGAGAGAGAGAGAGAGAGAGAGAGAGAGAGAGCACTGGCAGCATATTATGTAAGTGCTATTCAACTAAACACAACACACAGTAGACGCCAGTATTAGTGTTTGTATTGGATTTGTTGCCCAAAATTCAATTGCAAACACCAAATACTTAGACTAATGGAAAACAGAGGATAACACTCGTATATATGTATATATATAGTGTAGTAAATGTATATACATTTTATACCCATATATTCTGTATACATATATTCAGTACATATATATACCCCAGTAGTATAAGTAGTATATGGGGCTTACAGTATAGTCACCAAT
This sequence comes from Oppia nitens, assembly GCF_028296485.1. Lineage (NCBI taxonomy): Eukaryota > Metazoa > Arthropoda > Arachnida > Sarcoptiformes > Oppiidae > Oppia > Oppia nitens. The sequence continues at coordinate 9,941,812 of NW_026533210.1, read as the reverse complement.
GTATTGCAGTATTGCTGTACTGTACACAAACAGTATGAAACGCATGGCTGACATTAGAGTTTACTATTACTATCCCTGGCACTGGTAGATACTGGTAGATATATATATATATATTCAATGCAAACATATTATTTCATACCATCTACAATATATACACAGTCTGTATATATCTATGTGTTTACACAAAACAAGTGTAATTATGACCAAAAACTTTCCTGTAGTGCAGCCTTTCCTTTATATATATATACTGTATATAAGGTATATGTACTGTATATTGAATCAAATAGTGTGTGTGTGTGTGTGTGTGTGTGTGTGTGTGTTTGTGTTTGTGTATACTGTATATAAGTTTGGATTGTGTGAGAAAAATACTGGATATAAATTGAGCTTAAATTATAGATATATTCAATAGTGTAGGTAAACGTTTCACAAATAATTAGTCACTAAAAATTTTATATTATATGATTAAATATATTAGACCCCCCATCCACCCCCACCCCATTCTCCCCAAATATAATACATATATATATATATATATATATAGTTTAATATCAAAATTTAACAACATATGCTTATATATATTAGATTGGATTATATAGATAAAAATTCAAAATAAAAAAAAACTAAATAATTGAAATAAAAGTTTATTGATTTTATATATATATATATAAAAGCCAGTAAAGTGATTGTATTGTATATATTTAACAACTATTATGTTAATTATAAATAAATATTTATAAATTCTAACAAAACAAATATACTATATATATATATCTTTCTATTAGATAAATAACATTTACCCATTGCATAATGAAATGTAATAAAATAAAAAGTATTGTAGACATACACACAATAAAGATTTATACCATTGTATTACTGTTACTGTTATTATTATTATTATTACCAAATTTTTAGCAAATAGATTATATGGTTGAAAGATATATATACCGCACAAAATATGATATGACTTATATAAATTTTAACTTTTTAACTTTAATATATTAATATTAATACATATGCTTCAAAAATGATATAACCAACAACAATGTTATATTATATATATATATATATATATATATATATCCATATTTGTTGGTTCAACAAATATAGACAACTGTCCGGTGCTTTAATAATAATAATAACAATAATAATAGTAAAGAGGAAAGTAAAGCATGAAATGAAATGTACAAAACCATAGACGACTGACATTTCATAAGAGAGAGAGAGAGAGAGAGAGAGAGAGAGAGAGAGAGAGACGGATGTAGTAGTCATTGAGGCAGTAAAATACCAGTGCATCCCATGAAAAGGACAGGAGATGTCGACCAGAAACAATGGTATATCACAAATGTTATTATTGTTGCACACATTATATATGTTTAACATCCCTATTGTATGTCCAATATTTATACACAGTATATATACTGTATAATATAAATCGTATAGTTTGTTACCCAATAATATGTCGAAAAGAGAGAGAGAAAACACAATTTTAAAAATACAAATTTTATACAAAATAAATTCAATACTAATATATATATAATAAATACAAAAATTTTAAATTAAAACCAAAAACGGATATATAAATAGACATTTTGCTCTGGTTTGCTGATGTAATCAGATAAATGTCAAAATACAAATCCACACTATTATATAATAATGTATTTCATTTAATGTAATACATGATACTATTATTTTTCATATTTTCATTATTATTATTAATATTTGATTAATATGTCTTTAAAAATTATAATAATTAAAAATATAGATTTGATGAGAAAAGTTTCAATTTCTATATACACTATATATATATATATAGTATATACTATATATCATATCTATATAAAGCTATTTTACTAATTATAAGACTACACACTCACTCACTCACTTACTTACTCTCAAACATACTAATCGAAAATATCGACAAAAATAGAGACTAAAAGAGAGGTCAAAAACTAAAGTAATTTATGAGATAAGGACTCGTCAAGGAGTGTATGTATGTGTATGTGTGTGCTGTATATGAGTCTAACTTGCGATATGATAGTTACCAAAAAAAAGTTTTTGTATGTTTGAAGCAAAAATGTTTGGACTCTCTCTCTCTCTCTCTCTCTCTCTCTCTCTCTCTCTCTCTCTCTCTCTCTCTCTCTCTAACTGTAAGGATCATTAGGCACACTGAGAGAGAAAGAAAAAGAGGCGACGTTAAGGCCAACTCAGCAAATGGACACAACTTACATATCATATACACAACAACACACATACAGTACATACACGCTATGGCATAGATGTTATGCCATATCATCTATAAAAATATAGAGAGTTAAGAGAAAATATATATACAATATATATATATATATGAGAGAAAAATATTGTGCAAAGAGAGGCAAAATAAGGCATAATTTTATTGGACGACGAAACCCGATGCCAACATTAATGGCTTATATTATATTATATATATATACTGTATATATATAAAAATATTTATACATATATACTGTATATATATATATATATATATATATATAGATGACCATGGTAACTTATTTTGGAGTCATCATTTTGAAAGTCTAGTAGTAGTAGTAGTAGTAATATTTCAATACATAGTTTTATGTCTATAAAGCAATTCATTCCCAAATACATTGATACTATACATCATAGTCACTGTACAGTACACTGTAAAGTAATGGTTATATATATATTTTTTTGCTCATTCAATAGATAAATACATTTATAAATATACATACAGTATATAAGTTTAACAGTAATAATAATAATAATAATAATACTAAACAACACATCAGACACCTTATATATATAYACTGTATATATTTATATATATATTACATTTATATATAAGTGTCAAATACAATAAATGTCTGAAAATGTGTGGACACAACCAATACTACAACAGGTCAGTCATGTATTGGATGGGCACTCGTATTACCAATTATGTGCTAATACAAACACATATCAACACACATACAATAGTTGCAAACAAATGGACATTAAATCAACAAAATTAATATATATATATATAGAAAAAATAAGATCAAATCAACAAAAAAAATTATAACACATAAACAAACAAATATACTATAAATATGATAATCAAATAATAAATTTTTGGATGAAAATAGAGGGCATAAAAATACTTTTATATATATATATATAGTTTATTGGATGCACTTTTAGATATATCTCTGTAAATGTATTTTCACTGCAATACCAAATAGTCTAAATGTATAGTAAGTTTGCTCTCTTTCTTTCTCTCTCTCTCTCTTTCTCTTTAATCGCATAGTATTTTCATATTCAACACACATTAAGAGGCATTGCATTGCATTTCAGCTATTTTTGGGTCACTTTTTCATTTCTAAGACAAGCCATCCATCAGTTCGCTAAATATTCTGAGAGAGAGAGAGAGAGAGAGAGAGAGAGAGAGAGACTGTTTGCCCGTTTGAATCACAATTGACTCCTCACAACATACCAGTAATGTTAGAGAGAGAGAGAGAGAGAGAGAGAGAGAGAGAGAGAGAGAGAGCAAAATCAGTGGACATACTATACAATGGATAGCATCCATACATTCATACATTACATACTATTCAATACTTTTTTTCCCTACACTTTAAAAGTCAATAGTATTTGCCATTCAAAAGGATTTTCAACAACAAAAATAAAATCCTTTTGTGTATAAATAACTGAATAATATAGAGAAAAAAACTACTCAAATGATAACAACAACAAAAATATTTATATACAGCTATGAAAAAAAGTATAGACCAGTGGATACCTATCCTTTAAAAAATAAACAAAAAATCATTTTCATTGGAAAATACTGTAATATAATCTATACTTTTTTTTAGTATACATATAATAYAAAACAGTATTTCTTATTTGTTTCTTAATATATATATATATATATATATATATATATACTCTTAAAATATTTTCTCTATACGTGAGTGGCTTTACATTTATACAGTAGTTTATACATAGAAATATAAAAATCAAAGTCACAAAACAAAAAACCTAAACTCTATGTATGTATGTATGTGTGTGTGTGTGTGTGTGTGTGTGAGAGAGAGAGAGAGAGAGAGAGAGAGAGAGAGAGAGCACCGGTAGGCATAAATAAATGTTTGACAATATTGGCGCAGGGGTTAACTGTTAAGAAAATCAAAATATATTAAATTCAATATTTTCAGCTCAAGAAAGTCAACTGTGCTTTTTCGGTCGTGTAATGCAATGGCAATATAGCAAATGCATGGTTTGGCTAATATATATATATAGTATATACCAGTATTGCTAATATTGAGAAAGCATTTAAGTGTATATACAATATATACAGTATATGGAGAAATAAAAGAGAGTAACAACAGAAAAAAATAGTCCACAAAATATCAAGATTTGGATGAATAAGAGATAAAAAAAATAAGAAAGAAATACAATGAAAATGAAAATACAAGAGAAGAAAGAGAGGCTTCTAATGGAAAGATGTTGTGATCTTTTTTTTAGGGTCTCTTCAAGAGTGAGAGAGAGAGAGAGAGAGAGTTTCATTAGAGAGCACTCACTCTATACACACACACACAGAGAGAGAGAGAGAGAGAGAGAGAGAGAGAGAGAGAGAGAGAGAGAGAGAGAGAGAGAAAAAAGCAAAGTAATTGTCTGATGGAAACAGTAATGCAAAGGCAAAGGGAAGGCCCGTTGAGACTCGAGTATCCTTTTACTTAGGAAACACATAACAGTGCAGATAAAACATAATATATACAGTATATACAGAAACAGTATGACTGTATGTGTGTGTGTGTGTCTGAGTGAGAGATAGACAATAGTCGAGAGAGAGAGAGAGAGAGAGAGAGAGAGAGAGAGAGAGAGAGAGAAAATGCAATCAAACGGTTTGTGCCAATAGATTGGAAAGTCTATCTATAAATTAAAGAAAATAAGAGAAATAAAAACCTAAAGAATATAATATAAAGGAATTCAAGAATTGTTTTGCTTTTTTTTTGGGATAAAATACTATATATTTTTTTATATGACTAAACTTTTCCCGTATATACAGTATATACAGTTGTATTGTGTTATATTGTGATAATAATAATTGTATCGATACACTGCTATATACCCACTACTACTACTATATAGTTTATAAAAATAAAAGTTTATACAATATTAAAAAATAAAATCAATTCAATGTTATATATACAGTATAACAAAAATTACAATTTATATGTATGTACACTACTGTATAAATATCTACAATAGAAATATATTAGAAAGAAAGATATTATTTGTGAGATTATATTTTTAAAGGAAAAATAGACATAAGTAATGAAATTTAAAATACAATATATATATATATATRTATATATATATATATATATATGTATGTGTTGTTCAGAAAACGACTTACAATTTAAGAGAGAGAGAGAGAGAGAGAGAGAGAGAGAGAGAGAGAGAGAGAGAGCACTGTTAGTATCCAAAATGTTTGGTGCAATCAAATTACTTTCATTTATCTAAAGTTTTTATTTAAAAAAAATGCCAACATTTGAGTTAAATCGTGCGTTTCATTCATTGCGGCACTGAATTGAATGAATGAATTAATTTCTTTTAAAAGACGTCTTAACTCTTATACTATTAATATATATATATATAATAAAAGAAATATTAAGCAAAAATATATTATATAATGGCAATAGTGATGTATCTCTCTCGCAGCCCATAACACCATAGACATAGACACTGGTGTGTAATAGACAATAGCGTTTTGCAATTTAGTAAAACATAGATATATATATATACATAGTTTAGTTTAGTGAATACAACATTAATTTAAAAATCTATTGCAATGTTAGGCGAAACACATAGAAAGAGAGAGAGAGAGAGAGAGATTATATAATCCCTTTTCGCCCAAAAAAAAGAGTAAAAATTTTTAAAATTCTTAATTTATTCAAACTTTTGTTAAGTGAAGCGTCAAAAACAAAAGAGTGAGTGAATGAGTGAGTGAACGATAGAGAGAGAGAGAGAGAGAGAGAATGGGGTTTCAAATAATAGCAAAAATTTTGGGCTTCAAAACATTTAATAGTATAACAACACAAACTGGTCTCTATAATCAATTGGAAAGAAAGAGAGAAAGAAAGAGAGGGAGAGAGAGAGAGACATGTAATGAATAGGAGAGCCGATAGTGCCGTAAAAATGTTGAGACCAGAAGATAGAGAATATGAAGTAATTTTGATTTCACACTTATCTGACTTTTTCATTGCCTTTAATATCACATCTATAGTATACACACAAACACATAACTAAAGAGACAAAATACAAGAGAGAGAGAGAGAGAGAGAGAGAGAGAGAGAGAGAGAGAGAGAGACTGAAAGAAATTTTGGGCTCAAAAAAGCTGGTGAATGGCTTTTGTTAAGAATTTTTTTGCTCTTCTTATTCTTCTTCTGCTTCTTCATCGTTGAAGATATTGCTCGCGAATATATGGGATTCAATGAGTGAATGACTGAATATAAGTGTATATGAATTGAGGCAATGAATGCTTATGAGAGGCAGCAAACAGAAAGAAAGAAAGAGAGAGAGTCGCGCTTCTCATACTTAGAGGTATATGAGATATATTACTAAACATTACAGACACACACAATGCAAAAATTATAAGCAGAAAAAAAATATAATATAATATGAATACAACACAACACACATAAAAATATATAGTTTGGTTTGCGTTGTTGTTTGCAAGCATACCATAACACACTTCATTAACTTTAGGCATTGCTTAGTATGCAAATGAAAGGCCCAATGAATAGACATTTTTATATATATTTTATTTTTCACTCCAAGAAAAACTGCACACAAAAAAACTCATCATTTCTTTTCACTTTTTTTTAAACTCTCTCTCTCTCTCACACATCTATGATATAGACTTTTTCATTGCCTCTTAGTTTTCTCAATTCATAAGCAATTCAATACACAAATGAAATATATATATAAATGAAATTTTGCATTCAATAATAATAATAATATAAAAATGCTTTTCACATATTATTATCATTTTATTACAGTATTATTATTATTATTAAGAAAATCTTGACAACAATTTCATATTTAATCGCTACTTGAGTTTTGATTTTTTTATTTAAATTAAATAAATTGAATGTTTAAAATAGTATAAAATTAAAGGTTTTCATACAATATTTAAATTGATATTTAGTAGTTGTCTTTTAATCGCATATTAAACATATACATAAATATTATTTAAAAAATTATAATTAATTTATCAAAAACAAAAATTTTGTTTATCCGTTTATGTTATCTCTAAATTTTAAACAAACTATTTAAACAATTTAATATTTTTATTTGAAAAAAATATATTAATATATGAATATATTTATTTGCTACTAATATTTAATACGATAGTTAAATGTGATAAAAATAATGATAAGGTGTGTGTGTATGTGTGTGTAGTACTGTATGTGTGGAGAAAATTGCAAATATTTTTAATAAACTTTTACAAATGCAAACATATTTTTGAGCAGATTTTTTTTTTAATTCAATTTTCATTTAAAATATATTTATGTTATTAAATTCAAAAGGAAATACTTTTATCATTAAATATTTGTAGAAAAATACACATATCTTCTAAACAGATATATATATATATATTATTGTTGTATTAAAATTATGCTTTTAAAATCACAAACACATTTCAAATGACAGTATCTATAAATATTGAACAATGAATTTCATAAATTGTTGTTACGGTTTAAAATATATTTATATATATAAACAGTAAACAATATATACCAGTATAACACATGTATTTATTTATTATACATATATAGAAAAAATGACAATAATATTGGTTATAAAAAATGAAACAAATTTTAGACTATTTTTTATATTCATATATATATATATTATACTATTACTGATATATGAATAGACACACACTATCACCGTATATATAATATATTGTATATAAATTTTTATATGGTATGCCATCAATATCACATCATAAAATACATATACATATAAATAATAATAATAATATATATATATATAAAAAATTGAGATAAAAATATGTTTAGGTTATGAATTGAATTGAATTGAATATAACAACAACAAAAATATAGATAATATAATAAAAAAATATTATATAATATATATATATATATATAAAATTATTGACAACAAATGAGAGAGACAGGTGTAGTAGTAGTAGTAGTAGTAGTAGTATAGACCCCCTAATATCGATAGGGAAAGACACCACCAAAAAAAATGTATTGAAATCGCATAATAAGATAGAGAGTGGAAAAAATAACATAAATATTATATATTGTTAACAATGAATATCACCCAAAAAAAATTTAAAAAAAATAAAATATCTATGAATATAATAATAACCATTCAATAGATATAGCCATTGGGTTAAGCAATATATTTATTCATAACAACAACACAGAGAAAACTTTATACTGTATAATACAATACTTGAATTTAAAAGCATAAAAAAACTTTGATTGCATTGATTTCATTGCATGTATTGCTGCTAACTATAGTGATATAAATACAGTATATAATAATAATAATAATATATTGAAATATACAATATTTTTTTCAGACAGTTTTTTTCCAATCGATTGCTTAGATATTTTCAATAAATACATTCAGTATTTGTATTATATATATATATATATATATATATTTGAAAAATAGAGGGAAAAAACTAAAAAACCATAAAATATTTAAGTCAAGCCATACCGAAAGCTATCAAAATAATATAAAATTGCCTTAAGTTTTAAAAATTGTATGAAATAGTTTCAATCTCTCTCTCTCTCTCTCTCTCTCTCTCTCTCTCTCTCTCTCTACAATAATAACATAAATAAAAAATGTATGTATAAAAAAAGACTGGGCGACACCGGGAGTACGCCTACTATATATATATTATATGTATATATATATATATATATATATATATATATATATATAGTATAGAGAGAGAGAGAGAGAGAGAGAGAGAGAGAGAGAGATTGTGGCCTCTTATCTATGAAATAGAAAGGACAGTACAATCATAGCCGAGATTTTTTTTCATTTTTCATTTGACATACATTTTGACAAACAAATAAAATAAACTACAAAATAGAGTGAAAGAGAGAGAGAGAGAGAGAGAGAGAGAGAGAGAGARATAGGAAAAGTTTAGACAAAATGACAACAAACAAAAAAAGTTTAGTATAAAACACAAAATCATTTATAAATATATATATATATATATATATATATAAAAAATTCAATATTCAATCCACTAGTTGTCTATTACACATCAATAATACAATATACTGTTTATATATTTGATATGTATTTTTTGGTGATGCGCTTAAAAAAAAATATTTTCACGTTTTTTTAAATAATTAATAGTCAATAATAATAAAAATAAATAAATTATTAACAAACAAAAAAATAATAGTCAAACCAATATTGATAACACCCGACAGTCACACACAATAAGTTAGCACAAAAAATGTCTCAAAAAATAGATCTCTTTACCTATAAATAGAAGGAAAAAAAATAATTATTAATAAATTATTACAATTAAAATATTTCAATAGCAATATACTGTGTATAATAGCAACAATAACACCAACAATAATGATGACAATAATAAATTGTGATTTTAATAAATAAGTGAATCATATATTAATATCATATACCATAGTATACTATAAATTACAATATAATAATACATTACATCAAGTGATATCATGTTCAAGTGATAATAATAATATAATCGGGAAAAAAGTTTTTATTATTTGATGTTTTTATTTTGTTGTTAAAGAGTAAAATTTAAAAAAAAACTCAAGAATACAATCATAGATATTATAATATAATAATATATATACCGGTATAACCATCCATACCATACCATATACTACATAATACAATGAGTTTGTAAAAAGGGGGGGGGAATGGCATATATTAAGTGATGAGTGTATAATACTAGAGTGAGAGAGACTGGAGGTTCAGGTCATTAATCAATATCACTTAACTATGTGTGTGTGTGTGTGTGTGTGTGTGTGTGTGTGTGTAGTGACGATAAATTGTTATCTCTATCTTTTTTACAGCGAAAAAACTATAGAAAGTTAGAGAGAGAGGAAGGGGTGAGAGGAAAGTAGGGTATTGTTAGTACTGTAGTAGTAGTCATATGAATTGGGTATACATATCTAAAAACAGCATATATTATATATATATATATATATATCATATGTGATAGTGTCGATGGGTACGCGCCTCCATCCCTCACCCTTTCACACCATACAATATACAGTATATAGTGATTGTTGTAATAATTAATTAATAACATACACACAATATATAGCCTGACAGGCACTCACACTCTCTCTATCTTTAAACACTATAGTAGTCAACCGTCACTCAACTTGTGGGAGAGCGGCGACACCATCATTGAAAAACATAACAACAATATATATATATATATATATATATATTAGAAAAAAAGATTGACTGAATAATAATAAAATAAAAGCCGTATCGTTTTGGGCACACACACACACACATAATAATAATAATGCGGTTCATTTTGCACCGGCATCTATATATATATATATATATATACTGTATATAAAAAAGGGCTGTTAGGGGTGATGATGATAATGACATGTCGACAAAAAGTCATATCAAACACACTGACACACACACCGACACAACTAAACAACACTACATAGTCTAACCACTTAAGTATTTTACAATGTTTTTAATATATATATAATTTTATTTTTTTGTGGGTTATATTATCTGCAAAATTATTGATTAGTAAATAATATCCACTAAATATTTGTAGGCGAGGGGATAGGGGGTGTCTTTTACATTAATTTTATTGTTTTTTTTGTGTTTAGTATTTAATATTGTAATACTATTAGTATTTTTTATGTTGGTTAATATTATTACAATATATATACAGTTTATAATACTATAATATTATAATACTGTACTAATTGTTATAAATAAAAAAAACTTGTTATAAACTTAAAAGTATTATTTTATAAACAGTTATAATTAAAGTTTTATGCAAAATAATTGATGTGTTAATTATAATAATTATATATATTTTTTGGCTAAATTATATCATTTAATATTATATATTGAAAAATCAAAATATCGACATATACTGTATAACAATTATTATTATTACTATTATTTCATTTTTTATTTATAAAAAAGTCGATATCTTATTGTATATCTTTATTATTGAGATAAAACATATTTCTTTTAAATAAAATTGAAAAAAATAATAATAATCAATATATTGATAAATACAGAAAACAAATCAATGTTTAGAAGAGGATAATTCAAAAATGCCAACAAATTATATATATATATATTTAATTTCCAGAAAAATAAATTTAATGAAATAAATAATAACAACAAAAATTATGACTAATTTTAATCATCAAAATAATTATACAAACAACACACACACATACATACAGTCTCTCAGTTTAAGTCAATTAACTAAAAGTTTGCACAAAACAAATATAATAGGCTTTAAATTCAAATTAAATTATAATTCCTCTGCAAAACAAATATTTTTCAAAAAGAAAGAGAGAGATTATATTAGATATATATAACAGTAAAATATTGTTTGCATTATTATTATAATATTGAGGCACACAAGTGGGCAGTAGTCAAGAGTTTTGAATTTACAGTCATTATTCATATTTTTCAATAATCCAAACACACATACAGAACATACATTCAATTTTTATAGTAAAACTATATAATAATAAAACTAAAGTCAAATATAGTCAGTCAGTCAGTCTAAAGATATATATTGTATTATATATCAGTAAAAGATGCAAATAAATAGTATGCATATGCCGTCCAAAATACCAACCAAACATTAGAGCACTGGTAGGGTATGGTATGGATGGATGGAAAGGCTTTTGGCCTAAATTAACTCTTATTGCAATTTTCCTAAAAGTATGTGTGTGTGTGTGTGTGTGTGTGTGTGTAGCGGATAATTAGTTTTGTGCCAATATTGCTCTCTTCCTATTAGGAGTTACTCTTTTAATGCAAATATTACACTCAAAATACTGTATAACAGTGAGAGARAGWGAGTGAGWGAGAGAGAGAGAGAGAGAGAGAGAGAGAGAGAGAGAGAGAGAGAGAGAGAGAGAGAGAGAGAGAGAGAGAGAGAGAGAGAGWGAGWGAGWGAGAGAGAGAGAGAGAGAGAGTTGGAGTGAAGCCTTTACGCAAACATAACATACAAACTCTAGAGAAATAGTTTGAAAATAAAACTAATATAACACACACATAGCCATTGATATACCATTGAGTATAAGTATACAGTAAGCTATTGTATAGTGTTGTTATACAATTATATGATATATATAAAAGGCATTCCTCTATGTGTGTGTGTGTGTATGTGTGCTATATTTTATATGTATGCCATACCATATCATACAACTCCTATTTTCATCACTATTACAGTACTACTACTACTACTACTAAAACTTTCCAATTGATTATATTTGCCGTAAATTTCCACTAAATTAGTGTTTATTTCCCAAATAATACAACTGAAACAATACATACATACATACAATCGAAACAGTAAAACAAAACAATTATTTTATTACCATTATTTAATGACAATATCAATAAATAATACTAAAATAAATATCAAATAAAAATTATTGTTTGTTAATCATTTTATTCAATAACAACAACACAACACAACAAAACATAGATATATAGTTTATATATATAAATAATTGACATTTAAATAACAATACATGAAAAATGAATTTCAATTTTATATTACTATATACTGTATATACAGTACAGTATATATGCTGTTATATAAATAGTTTATTACGATATTATTATTGTATGAAAAGTTATGCCAATTAGGCACACATATGAATTATATGCAAATATTGTTGAAGTAATACACACACACACACCACATCATACACACCGACATTAAATGAGGACATGTGTGTGTGTGGAGAGAGAGAGAGAGAGAGAGGGTGAGATGGATGGATGGATGGATGGATGGATAGACACACATACATACAAAATGATACATTTGATGGCTGGCTAAAGGTTGGGCAGATAGATATACTGTATATCTACACACACACACACACAAACAATATTGCCTATTATTTGATGACTACAACACATCATATATCGTACTGTATATATAAATACAGTAATAAGGATCAGTATAAGTAATACTATTTGAATCGGTATTATTTTATATGTGTGTATCTATGTGTTTGTGCGATACCCTTACTAAATATTGTTGGTCAGCATGATTACAGTTTTTTTTAATGGTAGGCAATACCTCCTAACACAATGGGAAATACGTGATGTGCATCAATGATGTAGATATGTATGTTTGGTCAGTGGTGTGGTATTGGTGGTGGTGCGCGGCACCCATTGACTATATCATCCTTATAGCTACTATTATGGGTTAATATTTTTTCCTCTATTATTATTATTAATATTATTATTATTACTACTATTATTATTTCACTCTCACTTTTACGCCAAATAATAATAATAATAATAATTTTATATCTTTTAACACACAAATAAAAAACATAACATACATATAATACAGTATATAAATGTATAGTCAAACACAAGTGAACCGTCCAAATGTGTTGTTGTTGGCTATAAATGCCGGAGCAGTTGTTTGTGCTGAAAGTGCTTAGAAAATACACACGCAAATGATGGCCAGTAAAATAGTAATAATAATAATAATAATAATATTGTTATCAACGACATTATATTTATATATATAAAATATAAGCTCAAAAAAAGTAATAAACTTCAACAAACCGTAAAGTAACTCATCAGCACTTATATACTGTAAATATAATATATATATATATTTTTCAACACTAAAAACCTATAATAAAATATAAAACTTTCGTCGACTATGTGTATGTGTGTGTGTTATGTATTAGACTGCTTACAATGTTATGGGGTTATCATATATTTTATTATTATATATTTGATATATTTATATACCCTTAAAATTTTGTTTCTTAGTCTATGGCAATATTGTACACATTTAACTGTATATAATAATTTGTAACACCTTATACATTATATGTCCAATTTTTGGTGATACCATCAATAAAAAATATATTTATATATATAAATATATATATATATAAATATATATATATATAAATATATATATATATAAATATATATATATATATATATATATATTTAGAGAGAGAGAGAGAGAGAGAGAGAGAGAGAGAGAGAGAGAGAGATTGATAGTTAAATATTTTTAATATATTCAGGAAAAATTATACATTGAAAATTAATTACTATATATTGTATATCAAAAACTTTTATATCAATTGACGTTATGTTGTTTCCAACAGTAGATAGAGAGAAAAAAAACTAAAGTTTGACTTTAATATTATTATTATATATATACAGTAAAAGTAGGTATCAAACGGTTCAATTGAATTTACAGAGAGAGAGAGAGAGAGAGAGAGAGAGAGAGAGAGAGAGAGAGAGAGCACAGGGCTAACATAGAAAAATAAAATCCATAAATCAACTTTCCATTGGATTGACTTTTGTATACTTAAAAATTAATAATAAGTCAGACACTAAAAACAGTATTATATATACAGTATTAGTTGTTGTTGTGTGTGTGTGTGTGTGTGTGTGTAAGTCCAGGCGCTTATTAAGGGCTGTGTTATGTGTAATGCCATACATAGTGTGTAAATTCTGGCACTTTTTGGATATAGAGAGACAGCAATATGTAAATTATGAGTTTCGGTTGCCATTAATTACTAACACAGAATTGGTAATTATAAAGTATGTGTCAATAAAAATCGGTTACATTTTCTCTCTCTCTCTCTCTCTCTCTCTCTCAGTATATGTTTGGGGACCGCATAACTCATTAGGATTTTTAGTGACATAATTAATAATAATATATAGCTATATATATATATATAACAGTTTTATATAATAATGTCTTTCTTTCACTAATTTTTATAATATTTATTTTTTTAATAAATCTATTTTATATAAATTATTATACAGTATTTTTTAAATAAATTTTCTTTACTTAATTTTGTGTAGACTCTAATCATATAACTAAATAATATACTGTATATACTGTACAATATATAGTTAAAGTATTGCATAATTGAAATGTTTTTTCAATTAAAATTAATTTATATATATAACAACAACAATATTAACAAAAATAAAGCCAATTCCTATTCATCAATAATTATATATAACATAAGAGTATAATAATAATATCATTAAAATAAAATCCCAATAACTTAATTAAAATTACTAAATACAATACTATCAATATAATAGATATATAAACAGTAGTATACAGTTATATAATAGTTTACTACTACTACTACTAAAATAAATAGTAGTTTTTTTTTGATAGAGAAATCATTAGTTAAAGTCAACTCTATATATATATACAGCATCTAACAGTGTAAATAATGTGATGGACTACTAGTAACACAAAAACAATAGATTGGAAAATAGAGAGAAAGAGAGAAGTAAATCATATAATAAAAAATTGATTTAAAAGCTAAACAAAAGCCATCCATTAATGGTAAAACACTAAAAGGTTTTTATAGTATTTTTTATATATCTATACCAACAATGAGAGAGAGARAGAGAGAGAGAGAGAGAGAGAGAGAGAGAGAGAGAGAGAGAGAGAGAGAGAGAGAGAGAGTCTGGAAAACATAGTTAAGACTTTAGATTATATGCAATACACTAATGAAGTGACACATAGACTAACAGATATAACAACACATTGATTGTATAGCTAAAGATTATTTAGGCAGCACTGGTATAGCACTTGGGTATAGTTTATTGGTTCAAAAAGTGCCACCAAATATACGGTAAAACCAACAATACCAACAACAACAACAACATATAGATAAGTCCCAATAATTATGTTTGTCTGATATGTAATGTAATGTTCAATAGTCTATACCCTGAGACACACAAATATATGGTTCAACTAACTGATGACCAGAGGAAAGACACTATCGGTTGTTGTCGTCATATGTTTTTTTTTATTTTTTTTAAATACCACCTCATCTTTGAAAAACCATTAGCTCATAGAGACTTAGCACTCAACAAAAAAACTCAGTTTTTAAAAACACAAACAACAACAACAACAACAAAATATCCTAATACTTGATATATATATTTTTCTCTCTGAAAAAACCATTAGAAACTATTTTTTTTATTATTATTTATTTTTATATAACAAAAATATATCGTAAACTTTTATGAAATATATTTGAAGTTATATTTGAAAAGCCAACAAAATTTTTTTTTATATATTTTTGTTGTTAGTTTTGTTAGGTTTGAAGTGGTGGTGGACCTGAAATGGTCTTCAAATAAATATCAATATATATATAAAGTATTTAAGTTTATATATAATGTTATAAATCGCGTGAAAGAAATGGGAGGTCACTGAGTGTAATGTATAATATATATATATATGGTATAGTATATTGTGGGGGGAACTGGAGGTATATATACAGTATATATATATCGGTATGTTTGTAAAGTATTGGTATTTTTATTTTAAGTATTATTTAATAGTAAATGTACTAAAAAAATAAAATAAAAATAAAAGCAGACTATCATAAGTCAAACGATTAAGAGGACCGATACGTGTTTAGTAGTATAAGTATATGATATATATATACAGTATATAAGTGTATATATAAGTCTATATGATATAGTTGTACATCAAAATTGTGTGACATTTCCCATCATTTGTCTGCTACT